>NC_089804.1:38803195-38888195 GCF_029633855.1 Hoplias malabaricus
AGAGAACTGCCAAAAATTATTTGGAAGTATATGTTGTTCCTCCAGGTGACTGTGAGGAGTTGGTGTGTTCTCCCTGTGTCTGCGTGGGTTTCCTCCGTGTGACTGTCTGTGAGGAGTGTGGTGTGTTCTCCCTGTGTCTGCGTGGGTTTCCTCCGGGTGACTGTCTGTGAGGAGTGTGGTGTGTTCTCCCTGTGTCTGCGTGGGTTTCCTCCGGGTGACTGTCTGTGAGGAGTGTGGTGTGTTCTCTCTGTGTCTGCGTGGGTTTCCTCCAGGTGACTGTCTGTGAGGAGTGTGGTGTGTTCTCCCTGTGTCTGCGTGGGTGTCCTACAGTGCACACTTACAAATTATAATCCTTCAAGGGTTATTTAGTAAAAGATGGTTCTTTCCACAGTGAAAGTGAACTTTAAGTTGAGAATGTGCTAAAGACAGCTCTATTTAGCACCATTTAGAAAAGGTTCCACCAAAAATGGCTCCTCCGTTGTAACAAGCTTGACAATGTAACTGTAGAAGGAAATTTTGGTGCAATATAGATCCCTTTAGCACATGTTTTCATTGTGCAAAGGGCTCTTTAAGTTTTCAGGGTTCTACATAGAACCATTTTCTTAACTAAAAAAAGAGTACAGTTTTGTAAACAGCAACAAGTGTGAAGAGTTCAGCACAGTGACCACAGTTGTGCAGAGCTCCGCTGACTAAAGAAGTTCATTTCCATATGTATTTCTGCGATGTTAAGAGGAAGGTAGCGTGATCCAAATCAATGCAGTGGGTTTTTAAGCTCGTATCCCTGAACTTCTCGCTCGTTTTCAGCACACACAACTAAATAGATGTACTGCAACCTTCAACAGAGAGAAATCCATTCTCTAGTCCATTTCTGAGGCGAACGAGAAAGGACTAAGCCCACGCATGGAATATGTGCAAAAAAAACTCACATTGCAACCAGACGTGAGCTCCACTGAATACCGCACAATCGCAATTAATGAGCTTTTATTTAGAACACAAAGTCATCAGCGGAGCACTGGGCCGAGGAGCTCCTCCAGCAGGCCGTGAAAAAGCCAAGCGCTTGATTGGTTGCTGAACTCCCGACCTCTTTCATGGTCTTACTGGACAAGTTTCTTGGGTGATTTTTTCCCCCCTGAGAAATAGCGCTGAAAGTCCCCTCATAACAGGGTTAAATTTACCTGGGGACGAGGGCCAGGCGAGAGGTGTTATTTAACGATGTTTTAGCATTAACTACTGAACAAAAACAGATTGCTAAACCACCCACACTTGCGTTCCCACAGCAGATTGTAGCAATGATCTCTCTTTACGTGGCTGGTGACCTTGTTCTCTGGATTGCCCACACAAACAAGGAGCGAGCAGATGAACTCAGCGCTCTCTAAACGCAGCGCCGGCCTTTATGACCCTGCGGAAAATGGATAATTTTTTTTTAGAAAAAATATGGGCTATAACAATAGAAGAGGTAAAGATGCTCAACACAACAGCTTACAAAAGCTAATAAAAGGGCATTTCAGGGAAGGTCTGAAGAGTTCAGTGGTCATGTGATGGCCTTCACACAGTCCAGCCCATATAAATATCTATATATATATACATTTTTTTCCAGATTTTTTAGGATTTTGTGGTGTCAAATATTTCTAGGTGAATCTATGTGATTGTTATGCCGAGTGGTTGCTAAGGGGTTGTGAAAGTGTTCCAGGTGGTTGCTATGGAAGTTGCTATATTTCTGGTATTTTAAGTGATTGCTAAGATGTCCCTAGTGTTTTCTAAGAGGTTGTAAACAGGAGCTATGGTGTTGCTAAAGGGTTCCTAGTGTCAGGACTGGGCGGACTGACGGAGGCGGACGCACACGCTATAACACAGGATACTTTTTCATTCATTCATTCATTCATTCATTCATTCATTCATTATCTGTAACACTTATCCAGTTCAGGGTCGCGGTGGGTCCAGAGCCTACCTGGAATCATTGGGCGCAAGGCAGGAATACACCCTGGAGGGGGCGCCAGTCCTTCACAGGGCAACACACACACACACACACACACACACTAACACATTCACTCACATACTTTGAATTGTGGGAGGATACTTTTTATTTACACAAAAGATAACAAAACAAAGAGTTAAAGAGAAAGTGGAATGAGAAACAGACGAGACAAACAGACTAGTGACAGACAAGCGAGAGTGGAATGAGGAACGAAACAAAACGAAACAAAACGAAACGAAACGAAACGAGGAAAGGGATCGAGCGACAGATGAGACAGACCGACTGGAGCGAGCAAAACGAATGTCCAACAAAAAGGCACAGACACAAAGGGACTTATACACACGCATGGACACCTCAGACCAATAACGAGGGGGCAGGGTTGTCTACTAATGAGACAAAGGTGGGGTCACTGACGAGAAGGCGGAGCTAAGGCGGGACTAGGGCAGAATCAGGAACAATAACAAACACAACCATGTGCAAGAGCACAAGGCCGGGAAAACCAACATGACAGGACCTAGGTGGTCCCAGATGATCCCACACTCATTCCTATGAGGAAAAAACATCAGTAAGCAGTGGGTTGCTAAGTGAAAACCATACAACCAATGAATGAGCTGTATACAAGACAGAACCATCTAAACCTGGAAAGTTTCCAGTCTGCTTCCTATCACCACGACTACAAACCGTTCACATTCTCTAAGGTTCTGTGGCTGATTTTACATCAAGCCATTTTTAAAAGACCATTCCATTAAATGCAAAGCCACTAAAAGCAGAACTCATGCATTGTTAGCATGCTAACACAGCTTCAACTCTTTGGAAATCTGTCACTCCAGAACAGTCGGAAAAGCTCCTCTCTTTGGATAATGTTGTTCAGAGTGAAGCACAACTTATGTTTCTCCACAAAAGGTTTGTTGAAGCAGAGTCATTTGGGCGTTATGTGGCTAATTAGCGTAATGCTTGCAGCATCAGCATTCTCTTAAAAGAACATCTGGTTGATTTGATGGCGCGCAAGGTGGAGATGTTGTAACTCTAGTGCTCCTACCTCACGACTACAGAGCTCCCGAAGCGGCAGAAGAGGATTTAAATACGTATAATTGTCCTGAAACTTACAGCACATCCCAAAACATTGAGCACGTCATCTTAATTTGCCGCTAACGCTCTTGACACCAATCACATCGCCACGTTCTGTTCTGACAAACAAGACGCACTCATTTACAAAGTCATGCCGCTAATTATGCCAGGCACAACTCAAGCAAAAAATTGCAATTATCCCCAAATGCAATCGAAGAAAAAAAAAAAAAAAAGAAAGAAATAAAGACATCTACAATGTCAGGGACATTCTGACACAAAAGATATTAATACGACATTGTTTATAATGTAATTACTGCCAATTGTACAGGCATGGAAAAGCCAGCAGACGAGTTAATCAGTAATTAATCATACTGCAAATCTGATTCGAAAAAGTGAGGCTAGCATATGCTTAGCATTCGGAGTGAGGGGCCATATGTTGGTTTTTTCACCTTGGAACGAGAAGGGAAAATTATAGAAAAATAAATATGTATGTTGAGTCACCTCATTAAAATGGATCATCTGTATGCACCGCAGTGAAGTTTCGAGGAAGGACTTTTACAACTTTTTTTCTTCTCATAGTTTCCGGTGGTTTCTTTCATGAATGTCTAACAGGTGTCAGTGTCACGCAGCTCCAGGGTCTTAGTGCCCTCGGTTCTGTCCTAACCTCAGGTCACTGTCTGAGACCTTTGGGTGATGTGTGTGTGTGAGAGAGAGCGAGAGAGAGACAAGAGCATGAGTACACCACATATCAGAACACAAGAGGTGTTCTGATTACCGCTTTTTTCACACAGAAAATGAGTAAAAAGACGCACTGGTTGAAGGTGAATTAACTGTAAAGCTGATGTTAAAACATACTTGACTCATACTTGAGGAACAGGACAGATCTGTTGATGCTCTGAAGCTATAGGTTCCAAGAATGTGACATCAGATTCATGCCTTGTATAATGATATTTTTTCACTGAATGTTTACAGAAGAAACGGACAGAGGGCTGCATGCCTGAGGAATGACCCCTGGCTGATTAGACCTTGGATTCCTAGGCACACACACACAGAGACTTGAAAGCCCAGAAATGTGGCTACTTCAGCACACTGTATGATAGTGAAATCTCCTACACAGTGTTCTGTTAATTGTTGCGTTCCATCTGCATGTATATTTCCAGCTCTGCTTCCAAGGACTCTGTCATTATGCTCTCATTAATGAGCTAAACTTGGGAGCGTGTTCAGTGCTTCCGTAGCAAGAAAAGAGGAAGAGAGAGAGAGAAAGAGAGAGAGAGAGAGAGAGAGAGACTATGGCCACCAGAAAAGATTAGATAATGCTTCAGTTTTTCTGAACATATTCCTCACCGCTGACTGAATAAATGATCTATACCTGCATCCCTTCCGTGACAGCATGCTTATATCCGAGCTCTGAAACTCAGCAGATGTTTCTCATTTGTGGAAATTAACTCAACAATAATCAGAAAGCTGGAGTGCCCTTGTAAAGCTGCACATCCTTGTCATTGTGACTGAACGGACAATAGGGCTCCAGCACGGCAAAAAAAAAAACGATCTCAGAAAAGTGTCCTCACCTATAGCAACAGCTCCACCTACAAATGAATGCTTCCATAGCAACAGTTGCAAAACAGGCTGATCTCAGTGAATTTGTGCATATTTCACTAATCCCAGGATTTATACAATGTGTAGTAATTGTATTTGTGAAGATTTGTTTGAATTACTGAGTGCTTGACAATTCTACCTTAAAACTACTGCAAGCTTAACTCTAATTCGATCCATAACCCTGACACTAAACCTGAACCTAAACCAAATAAAAACTGTTCTGTGTTCTCCCGGTGTCTGCGTGGGTTTGCTCCGGGTGACTGTCTGTGAGGATTGTGGTGTGTTCTCCCTGTGTCTGCGTGGGTTTCCTCCGGGTGACTGTCTGTGAGGAGTGTGGTGTGTTCTCCCTGTGTCTGCGTGGGTTTCCTCTGGGTGCTCCGGTTTCCTCCCACAGTCCAAAAACACACGTTGGTCGGTGGATTGGCGACTCAAAAGTGTCCGTAGGTGTGAGTGAATGTGTGAGTGTGTGTGTTTGCTTGTGAAGGACTGGCGCCCCCTCCAGGGTGTGTTCCCACCTTGTGCCCAATGATTCCAGGTAGACTCTGGACCCACCGCGACCCTGAACTGGATAAGGGTTGATTCATTAATGAATGAATGAATGAAAGACATGGTAGAACCAACAAAAGTGTCAAAAGTGCATTGTTTCAAAGACAGGAGAAGATCAACTGCACTTTTGCTCTTATTTTCTCCTTTTTTCTTTTCTCACTCCGTTCCTCTCCTTCGTATTCCTGTGGCCTGCTATGTATGTCTGCTACGGCCCTGTTTGTGTTGCCAATTTGCACTAAAACGCCTTTAAACACTCAGCTATCGACCCTGCTTTTTCTCTGGGCTTATATTCAAAGCGGCTCACACAGTTAAAGAGAAGCAGTAATTATATGAAGTGTAAAGAGAGTGGCCTTGCTCTTTCAGACGCCTAATCAACCCAGACAAGGCCGTATGGCAGTAATCAATGGCCTTTGTCTGATGTTAATGTGAATGTTTAGTAACATGACTCAGGAAATGGACTGAAAGCTCAATACCCACATGTCGGTGGTCCGGAGTCAATAGGACCTGGATTCGAAGCGGAGCAGTTGGGTGTCTGTAATGGATGTGAATGGGATTTAGAATGGGAAAAATGCAGTTTTTTTTTTTGCTGATTCTGGATCTATAAATGTGAAAGATATGACACTACTCTTTGGATTGTTGATGAAACCGCCCTCAATCAATGCAGGTGATGAAGTGTTTATGGTGAAAAGTCTATTATTCCTCTTTTTAATAGCAAGAAAGCTCATTCATTCATTGTCTCTGACCACTTATTCAGGGTCGCGGTGGGTCCGGAGCCTACCATGAATCACAGGGCGCAAGGCAGGAACACACCCTGGAGGGGGCGCCATTCCTTTGCAGGGCGACACACACTCACACATTCACTCACAATTAGGGACACTTGAGTTGTCAATCCACAAACCAACGTGCGTTTTGGAGGAAACAGGAGCACCTGGAGGAAACCCACTCAGACACAGAGAGATTATAGACAGTAATTGACAGTCTACTATTAGTACATCAAATATTAGTGCGAACTTTAGTGCATATTTTAGTGAGTAATTAGATATACATAGTACACATAGTAATTAGTTCACTGCAGATAAGTCTAACATTTCTGTTTTGATTCATCATAATTCATTATTGTCATTTACTCTGCGTTATTTAACTGAAGAAGAGCTACAAAAACAGCATAATATTCTCTCACACAGTTACGTTTATTGATAAGTTAGGGTTAGGTTTAGATTTCCATTTATGTTTAACTTTAGGTTTAGTTTGTAAGGGTTACATTCATTCATTCATTCATTATCTGTAACCCTTGTCCAGTTCAGGGTCGCAGTGGGTCCAGAGCCAGGAATACACCCTGGAGGGGGTGCCAGTCCTTCACAAGGCAACTCAGACACACACACATTCACTCACACACTCACACCTACGGACTGTGGGAGGAAACCAGAGCACCCGGAGGAAACCCACGCAGACACAGGGAGAACACACCACACTCCTCACAGACAGTCACCCAGAGGAAACCCACGCAGACACAGAGAGAACACACCAACTCCTTACAGACAGTCACCCGGAGGAAACCCACACAGACACAGGGAGAACACACCACACTCCTTACAGACAGTCACCCGGAGGAAACCCACGCAGACACAGAAAGAACACACCACACTCCTCACAGACAGTCACCCAGAGGAAACCCACGCAGACACAGAGAGAACACACCAACTCCTTACAGACAGTCACCCGGAGGAAACCCACACAGACACAAAGAGAACACACCACACTCCTCACAGACAGTCACCCAGAGGAAACCCACGCAGACACAGAGAGAACACACCAACTCCTTACAGACAGTCACCCGGAGGAAACCCACACAGACACAGAGAGAACACACCACACTCCTCACAGACAGTCACCCAGAGGAAACCCACGCAGACACAGAAAGAACACACCACACTCCTCACAGACAGACACCCGGAGGAAACCCATGCAGACACAGAGAAAACACACCAACTCCTTACAGACAGTCACCCGGAGGAAACCCACACAGACACAAAGAGAACACACCACACTCCTCACAGACAGTCACCCAGAGGAAACCCACGCAGACACAGAGAGAACACACCACACTCCTCACAGACAGTCACCCGGAGGAAACCCACGCAGACACAGAGAGAACACACCACACTCCTCACACACAGTCACCCAGAGGAAACCCACGCAGACACAGAGAGAACACACCAACTCCTTACAGACAGTCACCCGGAGGAAACCCACGCAGACACAGAGAGAACACACCAACTCCTTACAGACAGTCACCCGGAGGAAACCCACGCAGACACAGAGAGAACACACCACACTCCTCACAGACAGTCACCCAGAGGAAACCCACGCAGACACAGAGAGAACACACCAACTCCTTACAGACAGTCACCCGGAGGAAACCCACACAGACACAGAGAGAACACACCACACTCCTCACAGACAGTCACCCAGAGGAAACCCACGCAGACACAGAAAGAACACACCACACTCCTCACAGACAGACACCCGGAGGAAACCCACGCAGACACAGAGAAAACACACCAACTCCTTACAGACAGTCACCTGGAGGAAACCCACGCAGACACAGGGAGAACACGCCACACTCCTCACAGACAGTCACCCGGAGGAAACCCACGCAGACACAGGGAGAACACACCACACTCCTCACAGACAGTGACCCGGAGGAAACCCACGCAGACACAGGGAGAACACGCCATACTCCTCACAGACAGTCACCTGGAGGAAACCCACACAGACACAGGGAGAACACACCACACTCCTCACAGACAGTCACCCAGAGGAAACCCATGCAGACACAGGGAGAACACACCACACTCCTCACAGACAGTCACCCGGAGGAAACCCACGCAGACACAGGGAGAACACGCCATACTCCTCACAGACAGTCACCTGGAGGAAACCCACGCAGACACAGGGAGAACACACCACACTCCTCACAGACAGTCACCCGGAGGAAACCCACGCAGAGACAGGGAAAACACACCACACTCCTCACAGACAGTGACCCGGAGGAAACCCACGCAGACACAGGGAGAACACGCCATACTCCTCACAGACAGTCACCTGGAGGAAACACACACAGACACAGGGAGAACACACCACACTCCTCACAGACAGTCACCCGGAGGAAACCCACGCAGACACAGGGAAAACACACCACACTCCTCACAGACAGTGACCCGGAGGAAACCCACGCAGACACAGGGAGAACACGCCATACTCCTCACAGACAGTCACCTGGAGGAAACCCACGCAGACACAGGGAGAACACACCACACTCCTCACAGACAGTGACCCGGAGGAAACCCACGCAGACACAGGGAGAACACGCCATACTCCTCACAGACAGTCACCTGGAGGAAACACACACAGACACAGGGAGAACACACCACACTCCTCACAGACAGTCACCCGGAGGAAACCCACGCAGACACAGGGAAAACACACCACACTCCTCACAGACAGTCACCCGGAGGAAACCCACGCAGACACAGGGAGAACACACCATACTCCTCACAGACAGTCACCTGGAGCGGGAATGAAACCTACAACTTCCAGGCTCCTGGAGCTGTGTGACTGCGACACCTACCTGCTCTGTCACCATGCCGCCGCTCTACCATGTCTTGCATGTTCTTAATGGGGACATATTCTACATGTTTTCTAGACGTGAACACAGTTCTAGGGTCTGTGACCTGCTTTTTTGGTCAATATACCACAAGCAACATTTCCCAACTGTCTAAGCAGCCCTCTTCAGAACGGCAGGTCCAGCGCCTGTTTCTTTAAATGATAATGAGCCACTTGTTGTTCACCCCATGTCCAAGTGCACAGCAGTGAGGAGCAAGGAAAAGCTCTGTTTTATTAGCTGTTTTCATTCAGTTCTCTTTTTTTACTTCATTCTCGTCTTAGTTTTTACTCAGTGTTCTTATTACTCAGTGCATGTTGTTTGTTTTGCTCTCTTTAAGCTTGATTAACAGTTTGTGGGTTTGTAGGCTCCAGGTCCTCAAATAAAAGGGCACATGCACTGAATTTATTCATTTATTTATTTATTTATTTATATTTATACTTTTTCCCATTTTGGAACCTCCTGCTTTTTCACATACCTTCTCAGAAATAGCTCTTGAGAGATGACTAACTAATACTTACCGGAGGTACAGACATAGGGCAGGTGTAAACAGGGCTTCCATGTGAATACATCAATGTAAAACCCAAAGCTCAACTGTGTGTGCATATTGTTGCTGCAGTTTTAAAAACACTGCTACAAGTGACATGAGATAAGAATGATCCTGTTATGGAATTCACCTTGGTTTACACCTCCCGATCAAACACATTCATGGAAACAGCTCGCACACAGGCATGAAAACACCTAGCAGCTTTCTGCCAGAGGCAATGTGTGTGGGGCTGTGGGGTGGGGGTGAGGCCCAAGCAGATATAGGACAGATGGCAAGTGGACGCGAGCCCGTGACCCATTCCTTGTCCTCCATCTGGGTGCTCGTCCAGGTAGGGAAGCAGAGCAGCACCACAAAAGAGCGGTCACATCAAAGAGACTGACAATATGGCCACTCATGAAAGGCCGCAAGGGTTTTTTTTACTTAAGCCATGGTCAAAAGAGGACGCTTTCCCTCTGTTTGGCTGCCAAGGCAGGAGGGCAAGTTACGTTATTCCAGCAAACTGGAGAGAAGGAGGCGCCACATGACCAGATGTGCGCCACAGTGCAGGTGTAGTGCAATATGCGCACACAATTTACCAATATTGCACCAGACTTGCACATGAACAAACTGATGTAAAGATAAGTGATAAGTATGCAGAGAAATAGATGGGCTATACATGCTGTAATTGGTCAGTGGGGCTGATAGGGGCTGCTATAGCAGTTGAAGTCAACACAGTGACATGAATAAAGCTGGAACTGAACTGAACTGAACTTAAGAAAGCTGAAGCTACAGGAGGAGAAACCCAGCAGAAAGTGCAGTGTGTTGCGTCTCCCACACAGAGGAGTGTGTTTTATCATCAGAAACAAAACCCTGCTCCCAAACGCTGTGAGACGCCAGACTCAACAGCATCAACAAGTCACGGAGTCACATAGAGCTCACATCTATTATTTTTGAATAAGAAACGCCGTTCACAAGACCACCGTAGGAGAAGACCACCAGCTAATAATCTGCAGCCGCAACACACTTCACTTCAGCTTCACAGTCTAGCCCCGCTCAGACTGAAGTTTCACTGCCTTTATGTAGTGCTTTAGTTTGTATCTGTTGTTGTCCTGTTCCACTTTCGCTAATGCCTCCGCTGGGACAAAACCTTGTATCTTTGTTTTTGTTGTTTTTCCTGTTGCATCATTTGGAAATGCCACCTATTTTTGAATGGTTTAAAACGTCCTGATGAAGAAAGCAACTGGATAAAACCCTCATTTAAAGTTAGGATGTCTGAAGAAGTCCCCGTCATTGGCAGTTTTTGAGAACTTGCCACACCCCACAACTCAGCCCTCAAATAAAAAATGTATATATCCATATGCAAAATACCACAACATGTGTATTTTAAAAAAATAAATCCATCCATCCATCATCTGTAAGCTCTTATCCAGTTCAGGGTCACGGTGGGTCCAGAGCCTACCTGGAATCATTGGGCGCAAGGCGGAAATACACCCTGGAGGGGGCGCCAGTCACACATTCACTCACACCTACAGACACTTTGAGTCGCCAATCCACCTACCAACGTGTGTTTTTGGAGCGTGGGAGGAAACCGGAGCACCCGGAGGAAACCCACGCAGACACAGGGAGAACACACCACACTCCTCACAGACAGTCACCCGGAGGAAACCCACGCGGACACAGAGAGAACACACCACACTCCTCACAGACAGTCACCCGGAGGAAACCCACGCGGACACAAAGAGAACACACCACACTCCTCACAGACAGTCACCCGGAGGAAACCCACGCAGACACAGGGAGAACACACCACACTCCTCACAGACAGTCACCCGGTGGAAACCCACACAGACACAGAGAAAACACACCACACTCCTCACAGGTCCCTGGAGCTGTGTGACTGCGACACTAACCTGCTGCGAAACCGTGCCGTCTTAAAAAAATAATAATAAAATAAATAAAAAACATTGGTTCAGGACTTTTATTGTGTATTATAAACTGGTTTATAAAATAAGATTAAATAAAAAACAGCACATACAGATATGAATAGAACACACACTCCTGCTCTAGGGGGCCGCTCTCCTCATCCAGGGGTCCCTAAGGAACCTAAATCCAGTTATGCTCATTTTTTCAGCTGATGTTAATTTTGCCTATTTTTTATAAAAATAAATAAACAACATTATAAAATCAGCAATGTGTGCAGAGAAATGTAGTGTTTATTACTAATAATATATTACCTTTGTTTTTATTGCTGTTGATATAGACACACGCCAAGCTTCTGAAACGACCACTGCTGTGACTTACTGAGCCAAATTCAACATCTAATGTAAGTCATAGAAGGAAAGGATTACTTTAGAAACCCTGTCATTTCAGGAACATTGTTCAGTGTCAGTGCTCAAGAGATCCTACTCTAACTCCTGGGTCAGGTTGCCCTGTGCTGCTCTCTGGTGCAGGTTTGTCTCCATCTCAAATCTGAAAGGCTGAACCGCATGGTTCTGGACTGCAGTCTCCCCCCACGGTCACTGGAGAGTGAACTAGTTCATCAGATTAAATTAAAACACCAGAATAGCACTGTAACATTCACAACAGTGTCTCATCTTGACATTTTGACCACTTTACTTTAGTCCATCAATATTCTAATAAACTTAATAATATTATATTTTCTTTTTTAGCTTAATTCACATTCACATCTCTTCAAAAGCTACAATGTTGTGAAATCTTCAGGGAGCTCCATTCGACAGTGCTCAGCCTTTAAAGTGGAATTTTGGTCTAATTCAAAGTCAGCTGGAGTTTCAAAGTCTTATCAAAGTGGTTTGATAAAAGTGATTTTTCGTAAAGTAAACGACTGACTTGTATTTCCTTATAATGGTGTCGATAGGTACCAGTATAATCACAAATACATCAATATATTGTATTATTGTATTTAAAATAATGTATTTGCACAGAGGCACTATAGATATTCATTCATTTTCTGAAACCACTTCATCCTTCATCCATGAGGCACACCCTGGACAGGGAGCCAGCACATCATGGGACCTAGTCATACAATCACTTATAACTATGGACACTTTTGATTGTAGGAAGAAACCGGAGTACAGAGGAAACCACAGACACAGAGAACACACCAAACTCCTCACAGGCAGTGAACAAAGGCTGGGTTTGAACCCAAAAGCCCAGGAGTCTACAGCTGTGTAACAGTGACACTACCTGTTACGCCAGTTTGTTGACCTCAAAACAGGTATAAAAAAAATAATAATAATATTTCCACACTTTCAATACTTAAAGCAACATTCGTGATTTTAATAATAATAATAAAAAAACACATTTTATAAAATTCTGAGGATGTTTTCTCAACATTTGCTGCTCCCCAGTGTGAACTCCTAACTTTGAAAAGCATGAACCAAGATGAGAATATTGTTCTATTCCTGCTCCATAGGTGGGTAATATTAACTTATTTTTGCAGTTTTTTAATTTCTTAATGTGGAAATGTCTCTGAATTTGGGAGACGGCTAACTGCATGAAAGTAAACACAGACATGTTAATGTCCCACCATTGTACCTTAAAAGATGCAGAGCTTCTGAACGTAAACAAACCAGAGAGAACAGCATTTGCCTCCAGTCATTGCCTTGCCCTTTAAGGTACACAGCAAGAAAATGCTCAACGTTTATATCAACATTCAGAAATGTGAATGATGAAAAATTACAAAAAAAAAAAAAAAAAAGTGGGAGGGGCATTTCACTCAGGACAAATAACTACACTCTGCCTCATTTGGGCCGAAACACTCCCAAACAAGCTACACCTCCCTGTCATCAAATATACATTTTTAATTCTTGCGAGAGACTAATATACAGTACCCCGACTATGGCACTTTCCTTCTTCTCTTTCCAGGCGGCTCAGCCACGCAAACACAGGCCTATTACACATCCACAAGACAAAGTGCCTCACAAAGTGCTTCAGCAGAAAGCCTTTATTTATTCTTAATACTGCTACAATGGTGAGGAGGTCCCTTGTCCCAGTAAACTGCACTAAAACCCCCGCCGCCACCGTGAATTTAACATGAAGTCCTGAGCTACGGGCAGCGATTACAGCTACAAAATGATAGTGTGGTGAGCTTTCTGACCCCACGGCCAGAGATAACGATCCTAGCCGAGGGTCTGGGTTCTTGTGTGTGTGTGTGTGTGTGTGTATTGGAGGATGCTGTTTAAGAGACGGCAGCTATTTCACATCCTCCCCGAGTACAAGCGAAACCTTTTAGTGGGAACCAGGCCGCAGCAGAAAGTGTGTCAACACGCCAAATTGTTCAGGCAGCGCACTGGGGCACCTTGATACTTTTCTTCTTTCTCTATATTCCCTCCTCCCACCCCGTCTCAGGTGTCGGCTCAAGCCATGTAGAAATAATTACTTTTCTTCCCTCCTTTCTAGGCAAGGATTTACATGACCATGCAAAAGTTTGGACACCTGGTTTTCCTTAATGTTTTATATTTGAAACTATAAAGCCCTATTTGGACGGGACTGTTTTTAATTTGTGGAAATAAGGGAATTATTGTCAGGGTAGCTCTGTGATTTTAGTCCCATCCGAATACACCATTTCAGTCATTTTGAGGAGTGCATGCTCCTATTTCAGAAAAGATTCCTGAGAATTTTACCTAACGTATTCACATGTTACAAACATCTTCTGTGAATTTGGATGAAAATTTCTTAACATCCTACAGAGAACCCTCATGTTTTCTCGAGGCTTTTAGCAATGGAAGGTATGACATATATCCGAGTCCTTCAAAAACATGACTAATTTCAAGTTAGGTTGGTGTTATGAATGTGTATCATAATCATTAGGTCACTGTCATAAAACAGTTAATAATAAGAGTTGTAATATTTATGTGAGTATTACAAACTAGTGATTTTTTGGTTTTGTTTGTTTTGTTTTTTTTGCTATCATCTTACCCATTATCTGTAACAATGAAATAGAAAGCGGGCTGTTCTCAGAACAGTACTGACAGTCCAAAAACTCCAGTAGCACTGCTGTGTCTGATCCACACTGCGAAAAACATGAATGCAAAAGCTCCACTATAAAGTATTTACACCAAGATTTCTAATCCAGTGTTAATTCATCATAAACATTACTGATGACGTGTGGTTTAAAAAAAAAACAACATTATCCCAGCTGTGATACATCTCCAACCAACTTCATCCAGAACGAATCATTCAACATCAGGACCTTACACCTAGTATAAAGCCTTCCTTAAGAGAATAGGCACTAACCACAGTAAAAGAGGGCAAAGTCCTTATTAAAACCTCTGATTTCATAATATGCTTTCATACATTTTGGGCCTGTAGTGCATCTGTTCATTTCAAGATTTCACTAGAGATTAGAACTTGAGTGAATTGTAGATTTGGCAGCCATCGGGCCACAATCATTGCATCCCCTTAATTACAATGTGTGCCTCATTAAAACTTCATTTGTAGGATGTCAATCCTTGTTAATCCCTGTGTTTGATCCAATTAGGTGTGTGTTGTGTTCATGTGGACCTACAAGGCTCTCTTTGACAGAAGGCCAATATTTTACATTGTGGTAACCGTGTACATAGCTAATCCGAGACTACGTCTAAAATAAAGCTCTGATCAGTGTACAGAGGCATTATTTCAATCTCCCTCTTCAGTGGTATCTGTAAATATGATGGAGAATGTCCAGTGCATGCTTTCAATCTCACAATCTGCTGCAAACTGTAGATTAATTGGCACACACTAGTACATTCATTCATTTATATTCTGTACCTGTTTCATCCTCTTCAGGCTGAGGGTGGATCCAGAGTCTACACAGAACCACAGGGCGCAGGGCAGGAAAACAGTGGGGTTTTTTTGGATTGTGGGAGGAAACCCACACAAGAACACACCAAACTCGTCACGTACCTAAGTGACCCAAGACGGGAGTTGAACCCTACCATGACTCATTAGCAGAGGTAGTTGTTGCCCCAACTTTTGTGTACAGAAATCAGGCCCGATGTTTGTACACAGCCCTAACTCAGTATATGAGGAAAAAGTAAGGGTCTCCATCCAAAATGGCTCAGGCTTTGCCTCTGTGCAATGCTGGCAAGACCTTAGAGACACCTGGACAGACCTCCAAATACAGCAGTGGGGGATGCTGGTCTTTCAAGGACGGGAAGAACAGAATGAAAATGTAATGCTCCCACGGATTTTACACCAAAGGATCGATGATTTGCTCATTTCGCTGTCAATCAAAAAGGGATTCAGCCTCAGACAGATCATCCAATCATCATGCAGAAGCTGAGCGTCCAGGCCAGCCGAGGCCAGCCCGCTGCCCCATAGATCCCCAGAGACGCTGAGCGTCCGATGGGCGGGACAAAGCCCAGCATTTATCCAATGACTCGTCTCAATTCGCTGCACTTCGCTGCTTCGCTATTGAACTCTGTGGACGCTCTGTTTAAAGCACTGTGAAGCTGCAGGAATTATTGAGAGGATAGCCGCATCTTTACCAGTGATAAGAAGCTGATTCTGAACAAAAGTTGAGCGTGTTGTAGTGCATATTTATTCAATGACATGTACACACAACAGTATATATTTGATCACTTTTTTTTAACTTAGGGGAAGCTGAGCTTCCCTTGCAGTCTTGGAGCAATCACCTCTATTTTACACATTACTTTAGATGGAACAGACTCCAAATTCCAGGAGTTTCTGTGCTATTTCAAACAGTGAATAAAAAATTACAGATGGTTAAATATTAAATATGATGTTCCACCATAAAAGATACAGAGTTTTTGAAGGAACAAAAACAATGGGAAAGTTTGTTTTGCTGAGAGAACAAGTAGTTCCCCAGAATCTTATACATAACCTTTTAGTCCTCACGGAATATCAGTCCAGTGGCATCTGGAGTCTTGCAGGAGGTGGGGAACCGAACCCCATTCTAAGTTGACAGCAATGGTCTTATCCAATATTCCATTCAACACTGCCTTTCACTCCCTAGTCTGCAGAGCTGAGGGTAAAGGTGTTTGCCCACTTTGCCACACAATCTTCAATGGTGTTATCCACTGTTATACCAACAAAGTTTACATTCAATCTGTTTACACCAGAATCTTACACCAGAATTTTCTCTATAATTGATATCTCCTGATTTGCATAGCGTCTAAAATGTGGAAAGCAGCAGAGAAACCCTTATATAAGTAGACACATCTAGCCTTTTGAGTGGTCCTCGGTACGCCATATGGTGGCCAGTGCCGAGGACAGTCTGTTTTCATCCTCAGCAGTGGGATGTAAAGTGTCTAAAGTGTCTATAGGCAGATACTGTATCCATTCTCTTCCGCTCAGCGTTACAGCAGACAAAAGCCGTGATTGTGTTTGCGTACTGCAGCGGCGTGGGCCAGAGCCGAATGTAAATGAGCGCTGAGATGAGGTCTGTTCCACTCGCCACATCCTAACGAGTGGCTCTGGAGGGCTGCCGTGTGTTTGAAGACTGAAAGACACTCTCTCTATCTCTCTCTTTCTCTCTCTCTCTCACTCACACACACACACACTAATGATATTTACAGAGACGCTAACCTGCACATCTGATGGGCCTCGGTGCCAGCAGCTCTGTTTGCTTCAGGGTGTTCCTCTCATCCTTCACGCACACACACACACACACTCCCTCACTCTTCCCGTCTCATCACATTTGGAGCATTGACAAAGTGATAATGAGATAAGTCTCGCAGATTGCACGTTTTCAATACAATTATTTTCTATATAAATATGTTCTTTCTGGCAAAAAAAAAGTGGGAAAAAAGGTGAAAAAGAAAGACAGAAATCTTATAAACAGTGGTGACTCAGTGCAGAAGCAAGGACAGCTTCTAATGCCATCAATTACGGCACCCGCTTGCTTTTATTTCTTTTGCTGGTTGAAGTGTCTGTGTCTGAAATTAATTACAGACAACTTGTTCACCTCGTTCATGATCCAGTAAAGCTGAGCAATCCAACTGTCCAACACGCTACAGTGGAATACTCTGGCAATCAAAGGCCTACCCATGTTAAATCTCCCCTAGTCTTACATTTAAGACACTGTACCCATGTGTAAACAAAGCATCTGTGCATCTATCGCATGCTAAACTGGCGTTAACGTAATCAGACATATTCGGATTGGCAGTGTGCGTACGTTCATTAAGCAGGTTTTTTCAGCAAGATGGACGCACAATCACCACATATTGACCACTGTGTCGGTCCTTGTGAAGATTTCCAGAGCAAATAGCTGTTGTTGTTTTCTGTCAGATTCATGGCTCCACATCGTTAAAAGCTATTCTGGAGTTTTCTTGGAAACGTGTAAAAGCTTTTACGCAAGATTTCTTCGAAATGCATTTGTTTCACCTGGGACTGCTTTTGCTGTAACCACTTTGGCCTCAGATCATAATGCCAAATTCATTCATTCATTATCTGTAACTCCAGTTCAGGGTCACAGTGCGTCCAGATCCTACCTGGAATCATTGGGCGCAAGGCGGGAATAAACCCTGGAGGGGGCGCCAGTCCTTCACAGGGCAACACAGACACACACACACTCACACACTTACACCTACGGACACTTTTGAGTCACCAATCCACCTACGAACGTGTGTTTTTGGACTGTGGGAGCAAACCGGAGCACCCGGAGGAAACCCACGCAGACACAGGGAGAACACACCACACTCCTCACAGACAGTCACCCGGAGGAAACCCACGCGGACACAGGGAGAACACACCACACTCCTCAAAGACAGTCACCCGGAGGAAACCCACGCGGACACAGGGAGAACACACCACACTCCTCACAGACAGTCACCCGGAGCGGGAATCGAACCCACAACCTCCAGGTCCCTGGAGCTGTGTGACTGCGACACTACCTGCTGCACCACCGTGCCGCAATAATGCCAAATGGCCATCAATTATTATTATTATTATTATCATGCGTAAGGACCTCTCCTCTAATTGGCTGGCCAGGTTATTTCAAGGTAAACAGGCTGAATAAACAGTTACAGACTCAATTATTAGATGTAAAACATATTGTGTGGTTAGGAATTCACAACAAGGATCAATTAAAAACTGAGCATTTCAAGAGTCTTAAATTTCTTATCGACTCTGTAGCCTTCTTGCTCAATTCAAAATTGGCAATTGTAATGTACCCACTGACTCTGATCTAGGTTCATATGACACTGGCTAAGATTTGATTTGAAAACGGTCAATAATTAAATAAACATATCTGTCTAATTCATGTAATTCATCCTTATAATCCACAAAAGACCAAACGGCCTCCATTCTGAAGAAACACTAGGTGTTTTCTCAAAAGAGAAACGGAACTCCAGCTTCCTGTTTCCTGTGGAACTCCTCATAGAGGAGCCATAGATCCATAATCCACAGTTTAAGCATTAGCGTAGCATTAAATCAGCCAATTGACTTTGGCTGAATAGAACAAATAATCCTACTTTGCTCCAGAGGGGTGATTTTAATAACTGCTCTTTTACATGGCCAACATCTATCGCTTTTACATAATGGCTCTTGAAGCGCTCTTCTTTCGCATGAAGAGGGCCAGGGAAAAAAATATATAT
Source organism: Hoplias malabaricus (assembly GCF_029633855.1). Taxonomy (NCBI): domain Eukaryota; kingdom Metazoa; phylum Chordata; class Actinopteri; order Characiformes; family Erythrinidae; genus Hoplias; species Hoplias malabaricus. The sequence continues at coordinate 38,822,128 of NC_089804.1, forward strand.
TCAAATCTACAGGAGTCTAATGAGAACCAACAGCTAAAAGAAGTGAAGTATCTTACAAAATCCATTTGGTATAATGAGAGATGAGCTAAAATTACTTTCAAGTGTTCAGGTTTCAAAACTCCAAACTTGGCATGTGTGTGCATGAGAGAGAGAGAGAGAGAGAGAGAGAGAGAGATACAGAAGATGGAAGCAAATCGAGGCTAAAACTTTTCCATTAGACAAGAACTAGAGTGGGGGGCTTAGGAAAAGCGAGAAATAAGAGGGTACGTGTAGAATTATGCAAAGTAGGCCATTAAAAATCCCAGAAGGTTGCTTCACGGCTCCTTTGTGAGAGGCTTCTCCCATGGTACTGAAAATGGAGGTTCGGTCGGCCATGTTGTTTATGTGCCGGAGGTAAAAAAAAGAAAGAACAGATGCTGCAGATGCTTTCGTTTTGACGACCTGGTTCCATTTACATGAGATCAATGCTTTTCACAAATAATCAATGGTTAACCACATAATGCTGACTGCCTGGACAACGCATCCTGAAGGTGATTCTGACTTTGGGGAGGCAATAGAACAAAAACAAAGCTCTATATAGAGGCATACTTTTCAGAGCAATTAATACATCCAGGGCTGGAACGTGGGAACCCTGTTTCAGGGTTTCCGGTGCCGATTTGCCAATGGGAAACTGTTGTCTTCAGTTTTGAGGTGTTCATGAAATGACAGTGAATGATAGGCTAAGAAGTCAGTCTACTGCAGGCTCCACCCACCCAGTCTCTATGGTAACCACAGTCATTGCACTGTGTATATGGAGCATGAAGCAATTACAAACACCTAACATATGCTAATAAATCTGTACACTACTCCGATACTCAGTATATCACAATGTTTTTAAAATGCGGTTCTAATGTTTTTTGCCGATTTAGTTTGTACATTAACAACGCCTCATTTTAACGAGAACAGAAGACAGCACAAGAACACTCCAGCAGAGGTTGTGCTAAAGGCTTCTGGCAAACATCTGCCTGTTGTGACTCTGATGTAGTTTTTTAATGTGGTTAAGGTTAGGCACAGACAATGCATCATAAAACATTAGGCAGAGTGTAAGATTCCCAGAAATGGCAGGAGAACTGAGCCCGAGGCACAACGAGGAGCATCTTCAACTCCCTGCCTTTCTCTCACGCTCATGTCCTGCAGTAATGAGGCTGAAAATATGAAAGAAAAGCTTGTAAAACACTGTCAACAATGACCAGACAGCAAGAACTGCTTTAAGTAAGGCTTTATTCTCTTCTAGTTATGGTCCTTGGGTGAGGTTCAGATTGGCTGATGAAATAAAACAATGGGAAAGCACTTGGGCCCAAGTCCATTGGCTGTTGGTCGGCAGACTCTTGGTTACTTTGACACGGCACCATTGATAGTTCACTAGAAACGTCTATTTTGTTTACTCAACTATTGGTGATCATTTTGTCATTTACTGGTGGGCTGTCCGTGCCAAGACTGACCAAATAATAAAGACTGTTTAACCAGACTACGGCGACCAGAAATTAATCCACAGTGACCTCATATCTGAGGAAACTAAAGTCAGCAACAACACTACGAAGCATTTCACTGTTATTGCTCACCTTCAGAAAAATGGAGCAATGTCCTAAATCATCCAGTGCATTTAAAAATAATGTGTGCAATTCACAGAATGAATGCAGTTGTTATTTAGTGCTAATGGGGACATATCATGAAAAACTCTCTTTGTTGGTGACTACACAGATATATATATTTTCTATCTGGAACCTTCCAACTCAAAAACGGAGAGTTAAAACAACACAATTTGCTTTGAGCTGCCCACGTCTGAAGTTATCGGATTCGACAAGGAGTTCGTATTTTGCTCCACATCAGACGCCAAGTGTGGGACTTTAAAAATTTGACTGTACCTTTGTCTGAGCATGTCCTGGAGCACTGGAACAGTGTTTAAGTCGTGAATGTGGAGAAATAAGAGCAGAAAATGAGAATGGACAGGAAAATAGCTTCTGCTTGCTCACTTCTCACTGCTGCATGTTTGAGGGTGGGGTGAACTGTGGCTCGTTCTCATTTAAAGGAAAAGTTGCTGAAACCAAAAGTTTGATCAAAGACGTATATAAAGTATATCAAGACCCCAGAATTGTGTTCTCTTGAGGCAAAGAGGTGGAATATCACATTTGAATATGATTATATTTTTACACCTGCCCAAATGAACCGGATAAAACCACCATCGTCTGTAAGTGATATTTACACAACATAGAGGTATACTGTGGAGACGGCCACAGACTGGGAGAAGCTGGGGCTCACGGCGGAGCTCCCAGTATGCCTAATGGCTCCCCCTGCTGACTGTATGGCTGTGTCATAGGAAAGTACAAGAAAGGCAAGGTTAATATTACCAATAATAACATAAGCAAAGGTCGCAGTCACACAGCTCCAGGGGCCTGGAGGTTGTGGGTTCCATTACCGCTCCGGGTGACTGTCTGTGAGGAGTGTGGTGTGTTCTCCCTGTGTCTGCGTGGGTTTCCTCCGGGTGACTGTCTGTGAGGAGTGTGGTGTGTCCTCCCTGTGTCTGTGTGGGTTTCCTCCGGGTGACTGTCTGTGAGGAGTGTGGTGTGTCCTCCCTGTGTCTGTGTGGGTTTCCTCCGGGTGACTGTCTGTGAGGAGTTGGTGTGTTCTCCCTGTGTCTGCGTGGGTTTCCTCCGGGTGAATATCTGTGAGGAGTGTGGTGTGTTCTCCCTGTGTCTGCGTGGGTTTCCTCCGGGTGACTGTCTGTGAGGAGTGTGGTGTGTCCTCCCTGTGTCTGTGTGGGTTTCCTCCGGGTGACTGTCTGTGAGGAGTGTGGTGTGTCCTCCCTGTGTCTGTGTGGGTTTCCTCCGGGTGACTGTCTGTGAGGAGTTTGTGTGTTCTCCCTGTGTCTGCGTGGGTTTCCTCCGGGTGACTGTCTGTGAGGAGTTGGTGTGTTCTCCCTGTGTCTGCGTGGGTTTCCTCCGGGTGACTGTCTGTGAGAAGTGTGGTGTGTTCTCCCTGTGTCTGCGTGGGTTTCCTCCCACAGTCCAAAAACACACGTTGGTAGGTGGATTGGCGACTCAAAAGTGTCTGTAGGTGTGAGTGTGTGTTGCCCTGTGAAGGACTGGCCCCCTCCAGGGTGTATTCCCGCCTTGCACCCAATGATTCCAGGTAGGCTCTGGACCCACTGCGACTCTGAACTGGATAAGCGCTTACAGATAATGAATGAATGAATGAACATAACCAAAACACAAAAGTGTTTCTACTTAACAAGCATCCTAATAAAAACAATGCCCCAGAAAAATGCTAGTACTTCACATAAGATCTATGCATGCCAGTATATGCTAATCCACCTTCTAAACTGCAATTCTGTCCAAAACTAGACATCTGCAGCGTGGCCCTGAGAAGCCCCCTAAAGCTGTATTAGATTCAGCAACTGGCAGAGGTTTTCCCAACCTCTCCCTGGAGAATATCAAGGGGCTTCTGTCCAGCTGTGCTAACGCTATCATCATCACTAACAGCTGGAAGTGTCTGCTTCATCATTCAAGTGAAGATTCAACATGCTACTGTGCACTTGTGATGAATTCCATTAGCATTAGCATTACTTACTTTGGTGATGCACTTATATTCAGTGTAAGTTTCACACATTTTCGTCTCCCTCAGTATCTCCATGTCTGCTCTCAGTGTCTCCTTAATGTGTTTGTGTGTGTGTGTGTGTGTATTGAGATGCCTACCAGCCACAGTCAGTGACTTTTTATCACCTAGTGGCCTGGATGTATGAGAGATTTCCCACATGGGAGACCCACGGTGTGAAGCATAAATTGGTTCATTCAATTGGATTTTTCAGCTTGTAAGTTTTTGTAAAAACAGTGAATTACACCTTTAAAAGCTACAAAGTTTTGGTAGCATGTTTTTTGTTGTAGGTTTTTTCTACCAAGGACTTGATGACCTTCAATCGTCTTGTCCTTATAAACTCAAACCTGGGGTCCCTCCTTCACACTTCCACTCTCTGTGCTGTGTCCATGTATTAGGGCTCGTTTCTAAGATACAGGGCTTTACAAAGCAGCATCGCTGTGGTGGAGGAAAGGAGCAAATGAAAGTAATTCATAAGAAACCCTTAAGATCACAGAGGCGGCACTACACCGCGGTTGCCTGAGATACCCGCTCCTGCCGTGAGAGTATTACCACGGCCATAATGCAAACGTGGCTAGCCTTATCTAAGCACTATATTTGCCCACTTAACTGAGAGTGGGGGGTAGAAGGTGGGCTACTCCATCCAGCCCTACACTCAAACCAGTGGGTGTCCTTTTAAAACCCTGCAAACAGTTGACATGCTTTATAATTACCACTAAGCGTGCAATTACAAATGTCAGCCCTGTTAAATAAAGCCAGAGTGTTACAAGTTCTATGCGAGAGGCCAATTAAACAGAACGCAAATGCGTACGGACACACAGTCACAACACACAACTCGGGAAGAAGGAGGTGACACTCTTAATGAATACACGGCTCTGTAAATGCACTGCACCAAATAAACAAACACCAAAAATCAGAGGCACACACGTACACAAATCAGATAAACACTACGTTTGAGCAAAGGCTTTTAAGTGCTGAACATTTCCCTCCTCATCTGGTGATAATGAGTGGGAAAGGGCATAGAAGAAACAACAATAATAATTAGTATACATACTGTATAATTAGTGAGATTGATATATATACACAGGATAACAATTAAAAAATTAGGGGAGTTAATCGCAAATGTATTTGCCCATATTTGAGCCTAAAGTACAGATTTTCCCAATTAAATAAATAGATTTTTTAAGAGCAGTTGCAAAGAGCTTAACCAGAATGTGCTTATTACTGTCTGTAATTCAGGGACGTTATTCGACGCCTGACTTACATTACATTTGGGCAGCACTTTGGCTTAGTGTTTATCACGTTCGCCTCTGGGTGGAGTTTCCATGTTCTGCCTGTGTCTGTGTGGGTTTCCTCCGGGGTCTCCGGTTCCCTCCCACAGACTAAAAACATGGAGGGTAGGTGAATTGGCTTCTCTAATAACTGTCCTGGTGTGTGAGTGAATGAGTGTGTATGTGAATGAATGTCTGTATATGTGAGTGAATGTGTGTGTTCTGATATGGATTAGAGCTCTATCCTGGGTGAAACCCTAGTGCCCTATGCAGTCCTCCAGGTGGATGGTTTGACTGCTCGCTTTTTGCCAGTGCGTGAACTGAATTTTGTGTTGATTGTAAAGAGTCCTTGGGTTTCTAGAAAAGGCGCTATACAAGTGTTATGTTAAATAATGAATAATATATTTGTTGGAGCAAAACTTCTCCAAGACATGGAGCGCTTCCCTTATAGAACAAAACACACCAGCCCTGTTCTATTTGTTATCCTTCAGATTTGCTATAGAGCATGTGTTTGCAGGACTTTTTGCATCAGCTGTGGGAAATACTCTGTGTGTTTTAAATGTGGGACAGCACTTGTGCAGCACATTCAGGAAATACTCTGGGACATTAGCGGCTCTATTCACACATGTGCTGACTCTGACTTTATCTTGAGTCTCTAGGGCACTAGAGCGATAAAGTCCGTGTAAAGTCCTGGACAAATGTTGTAGGGGTTCTTCAGCTCCTCTGGGTAAATTCTGGAAAAGTTCTGGGCTACCGTGCATGTGTGAAATGGGCTTAATTCAGAAACTCAGAAGGCAATACAGTGTAAGCTACAGAGTTAGCTACTTACATTAACGTAGAGAGTCTCTGGAAGGATAACCAAGCATAATGAAGACATGACAAATGATTGGGGTGAGACAAGAAATAGTATGGTCTTCTTTAGGAGGGTCTGAAATGGTGTTTTATATATATATATATATATATATATATATATATATATATATATATATATATATGCACTTCAAATAGAATGACATTCCTTCATACATTTTCCAATATTTCATTTCACAAGTCTGTGACATTTTACAACAATGAGACTTTTCCACTGCATGCCCCGACCCCCCTCCCCCCCAGTGGCCCAGTCTTGTAGCCCTCAGATTCTTTGAGTTTGAGCCCTTTGCTCTAAAATATGTGAAGCCCATTTTCCTGAACCACCACCTACCACTCCAATGTCACAGCACAGTTCAGCGCATTTGGAGGTGAGGGAGGTGAGGGTGACCTCCTGAGACGGTCAGCAAAACCCTGCACCATGTCCTTGATCGGCCAGCGGCAGCGTGTTAGCCTTCCGCGGGTCTTAAATCACCAGCAAGCCTCCATAAAAACACAAGTCGCGAACCCTCTTCCATTTCAAGGTTTATTCGCCTCAGAGGCTGGGGAAGGGATGGAGCAAGTGGGTGATTGAGCCAGAGGAAGAGAGAGAGAAGAGAGGAAAAGGAAAAGCGAGAGGTAGAGAACAACTCGTGACTAGCAGAAGCAATTTGGCCATTGGTTCTGTCTATATTCAACTTGCCTACAAGTCGTCAGGATAAAAAGGGGCAAGAGAGGGGAGGAAATCAATGCAACTGGCCAATTTTATTGTCAGAGCGATGCAATAAATACACATACCTTTGCCCTCAGAGTCTTCCTGTGGACCCCCAGTCAAGGTAATTAGCAGCAGCTGCGAGCCAGGAAAACTAAACCAAGAGGAAAAAAAAAAACAAAATCACACGGCTTATTCATGAGAGAGGACAATATTATTGCTGCTGTTATGAGCTACACTGCGCTGGGTTTTTAGGCAAACATTTAAGCCAAATGGTGGCCACGTTTACCTACAGTGGGATTCTGGCTCTACACACTTCTGTGTACAGAGTTGTTTCAAGTGGCTCACATTTCTGATACAGCTGTATAATCTACATAGAAATGCATTGACAAATAGAGTGAGATGTGAGAGTTCTGGAGCAGCTGCACAAATGTCACCCATGCCCACTGCCAAGAGCGATATGGGCTATAAACCCCCAGCATTGGGCTGCGGTGCAGAGGAACTGCCTTCACTGAAGTGATGATCCAAAATCAGGACTCAGATTTATAATGCTGTTAAACGCTATTACAACCTCACTGCAATGTTCCAACATCTTGGGGAAAGCCTGCTCAGAAAAATAGAAGCTGTTAGTGCAACAAATGTTTAACCATACGTATTGTACATACGATTCTCAGTGGTTAATCATGGTGGGTCCATGCCAAAACGATCCCACACTGTGTTGAGAACCGAACGCCTCCTGCAGGACAGGACAGGTAGGGTTCTATCTATAACAAGGTAGGGGTTTCTTTTAAACTGGCCAGTAAGTGTAGGCAACTTCAGATGAGATCTCATCACAAGTGCATTTACCTCTCAACAACAACACTTCCACATCACTTAGCACTCCGGGGGAAGTTATTCTTAGACCTTTACAATGTGGGCGGACCCTCCATTCGGAGACAATTAAAATTGAATTTAGGCTAGTTCCACTGAAAGACAAATTAAATATTCAGGAGCTACCACCTTAATGTTTCCTGAGTACACAGCTCTTGAATATGCTGAGTAGTGGAGGAGCAATGCGACAGCACTGAGCCACACCATCCTTGAACGCACCTTCTTTTAGAAATGGATGCTAATCCAAGTAACCTTGGATTAGTAGTTTCATACTACGTTCTAGCCCCTTCTCAACAAATCCCCCTCCCACCCCCAAAAAAAATGTTCTTCCACAAATGAGATGAACAACAAAGAGATTCCAATGCATAAAAAAGAAAAGCACAGACGCTGAAGGTCACAATAATTTGGGGCTGGACATTAAGGCATGGCATTTATTATTGCAACAAAGAGAAATGGTCGCTAGCTCCAACTGAACCTGGAAATTAAGCGAGGGAAAGATCCAGAGCAAGCAAGGACTTAATCAATTTAAAAAATCTTCTGCTTTGCTTCTACTTCAATAGCGCTGGTATAACGCATAGCTTTGGAGGACCAAGGAATATTTCCATGTGTGGAGTCCAGATAAGAAAACACAATATAACATTAGACCCAGTACAAAGTAACAGGGATGTCTTGGTCTGTCAGGTGGTTGGACAACTTCAGCTGCAGCTCCAGCCACGGCATGTTTCTTTTCAGTGTCAAAATCTAAAGTAAAACTACAAATACTGCCCTCAAAAAACAAAACGTTTCAATTATAACTCCACCCTTTTGAACACTGCTTCGTGTCTCTGAGACTCGTAAAGTGTCCCTGGTTTTGGGCCGGACATAAAATGGCAATTTATGTGGTAGACATCATGACTCCATGCTCCCATTATCACCACTGTAAATAAATCTGGCTGCTCTCTCGGCGCCATTTAGAAGGACTTTGTTTACAGCTCAGTGATTATTTCAAACTATGGCTAAAGCAGCACTATTGGATAGGGCAACATACTTGGAGAAGGACAATAACTGACAGTTCTTCATCAGCCAATCAATGGCTCTGAGAGAGCGAGAGAGAGGCACAATCTCTCGCTGCCAACTATGTAACTGCATGTCACCACCCGAGACCCCCCCCATTCCCCATCCTCTCATAACCGCAACTCTCAGCCAAAACCCCACCCAATTGCCGACTTGAAACACCACCCAAAAAAACTAATAAAAAATTATATAAAATTAGAATTAGAATCACTTTATTGCACACAGAGGAATTTGTTCTCCGCATTTAACCCAATCCGTGCAGTGAAACACACATTTACACCCACACTAGTGAACACTAGGGGGCAGTGCGCACAGATGCACAGAGCGGTGGGCGGCCGTAACCACGGTGCACAGGGAGCAGTTGGGGGTTAGGTGCCTTGCTCAAGAACACTTCACTCATGACCTGCCGGCTCTGGGAATCGAACAAGCAACCTTCGAGTTCCCCAACCACCAGGCCACAGTGGTGTATAACATACTATTTATCTGTATTTATTTATAATAGATACATTCATTCATTCATTCATTCATTATCTGTAACCCTTATCCAGTTCAGGGTCGCAGTGGGTCCAGAGCCTACCTAGAATCATTGGGCGCAAGGCAGGAATTGGAGGGGGCGCCAGTCCTTCACAGGGCAGCATACACACACACACACACACACTTTTGAGTCGCCAATCCACCTACCAACGTGTGTTTTTGGACTGTGGGAGGAAACCGGAGCACCCGGAGGAAACCCACGCGGACATAGGGAGAACACACCAACTCCTCACAGACAGTCACCCGGAGGAAACCCACGCAGACACAGGGAGAACACACCAACTCCTCACAGACAGTCACCCGGAGGAAACCCACGCAGACACAGGGAGAACACACCAACTCCTCACAGACAGTCACCCGGAGGAAACCCACGCGGACACAGGGAGAACACACCAACTCCTCACAGACAGTCACCCAGAGGAAACCCACGCAGACACAGGGAGAACACACCACACTCCTCACAGACAGTCACCCGGAGGAAACCCATGCGGACACAGGGAGAACACACCAACCCCTCACAGACAGTTAACCGGAGCGGGAATTGAACCCACAACCTCCAGGTCCCTGGAGCTGTGTGACTGCGACACCACTGCTTTCACCATGTTTCTACTGCAGTGTTAATAGTCTGATGTTCCTCCCCGAGCTGGGAGTGGAACCTCACTCTGCTGTTACTGCTCACACTCAGACACTATGCCTCTACGCTGTGTATGCTGACGCAAGGGTGGCCCACCAACATGAATGCCCTCAGTCCAGAAGGACAGCGTGAAAACGGTGTTCTCAGGAGGCCCGGGACATTCACACAGTACTGCGCATGTTTTTACAGCTCACTGCCCGTGATGGAGGCTCTGATGGAACGCGGTTCCTCACCGTCCCTCACGTCGTAAGAGGACGCGCTTGAGTCGAGGCAAAAAAAAACCCATTTATCACGACAACGTTCAGGAGAGTGAGAGCCAGCGGGGGATTGTGGGAGATGTGCGCTGGCAACCCAGCTGAGTGCCAGGTTCCAAGACCCGCGGGAAGCAAAGAACCTGCTTTTACTGTTTCTTTTTACCCCACTGCTCTCTCTCTCTCTCATTCCCTCTCTCTCTGGTTCAATGTCCCAAAGGTGACAACTGAACGAGAGGAAGGGCGACTGAGGGTGTCAGTAATTAAAAGGGCTGATTAAAGTGACGGAAGGAGGACAGAGATAGATAGAGTGTGAGAGGTAGAGAGAGAGAGAGACACACAAAAGGGAGTGAGAGAGCAAAAGAGAGAATGCTGGCGGGAGAAAAAAACGGAGGTGGCGTGAATCACAACACATCATCCGCAAAAAGAGCACACTTGCTGAAGAAAGACGAGAGGGATTTGCGTCATGTCGATTTGGGGTGAGGGGGGATAAAAATAACGTGAGAGTCCTGTCCTACTTTCATTGGCCGAGGACGCAAAAACACGGACCTTTCTGTGTTTTTCTTTTTTGCTTGTTTAAGAGGAAGGCACACCACAGTGGTCATTTGTATCCGGGCAGAAGGAACCGGTCAGTGAGCACCCGAGAACAGAGCGGCCAAAGAAACGAGCGTGTTGTTTTTGTAAGCATTTTTCAAGGTCGGTTCATGGTAGAACATTATCGATCTTCCACCGTACATCTGTACATTTGTGTCCAAGCCTACGGGCTATTAAGCTTCAGAAGACAAGCAAGACCTCCAGCCCGAGCTCAGACAGGAACCCTCCTCTGCCAGGGACCCTTCCTTGTGTAACACACTTAATTTAGGCTTCGGGGAGATTGTAGCAAACTCAGGAACACAGGTTAAAATCAGGTCTAATGGAGTCTCAATGGAGCCCCCTCTTTGTAAGTCCTTGTAAGTCATCACAAGCTTGTACAGTGGGTGTAATACTGAGTGTGTGTTAATATACACTAAAGACAAAGTAGTCCAGTGTTCCTTTTTAAATCAAGGGTAGTTTGCCCCCACCTTTTGCTACAGCATCAGTCTTTACTCTTCAGGAAAGGCTTGGAACTAGATATTGGAGCAAGTCAGTGAGGACTGATTGCCTTCAGCCATCAGGTGCTGATGTTGGGTGATTAGTTCTGGACAGCAAACACCATTCTAATTCATCCTACATGGTACATGAAGGTACATCGCTCCACAGCCCAGTGCTTGGAAGCTTTACCCCACTCGTGTTCACACCTGGCTTTGAGCATTGTGAGCTTATGGTGCTTTTCCACTGCATCGTACCTTCTCAGCTCGCTTGGAACCACAAATAAGCAGGTACCAAAGTAAAAAAAGAACCCAGGACCAAATGTAGGTATCATGCAGTAGAAAAGCACCATTAGACACTTGAAATCACATCAAATCCTCAAGTCAGAGGCAAATCAGAATTTGTTCTGCACCTGTTCAAACACTGTGCCTCACAAACGCCCGACAAACATCTAGCAGGTTCAATACCCGGACCTATCAGTCTGTTTGTGTTGCACCGCGGTGCTGGAGGAACGTGGGTCCATTTCACTGTGAACTTGTCTTTAGCTGAAATGACAATGAAGCCTCTTGAACACGACCAATAACTGCAGTTTCTATCAGAACACATGCCCATACACCCAAGCGTTTCGGTAACACAAGAACACATGGCAAATGTTTTTATTTACCTCCAACTCCCTCTGCAGAACAGAAAATCCCTGCAGCCCATGGTCCTTATCCGTTTTCTCATCTATTTTCTGTTCTTTTTCTTATGTGTGCGTTCTCTGCAAATCAGCGCAGAAACAACTTGTAGCCTCTGGGAATTTGAATGAAAATAAAAAACAATTTCCTACACACACCATCGTATGATTTCTCACGTCTAATTCATTCCTCATTTCACCAGGTTCCTCATGGAGAAAGATCGTGTAATTCATGACACATGTTGCTCATGTGGGGTACTGTGTGTAAACTAACTCCCCAACACAAGTTGTGTAGTGCGAGACGTACAGAGCTCTGACCGCTTTGAAAGTCATGTACGTAGTGTGTACCTGGCATTCGGCCCTTTCACTGGGTGAAAACGTAGAAGGTAGACATACGGCAAGTTTAACTTACGATGTATCCAGAAGGGACTATGAATTGGAACTCAAAAACCATCATTGCAGACCCTCAAGTCCATAGAATTTTATGTGTCCCACATTACTCAGGCCTTAGGCCTAAGTGAGATGTGAGATGGGAGATGTCACATAAAAAACTGAATGACGGAGATAAAACCGAACGTGAAGGCCGTAATGAGGCCGCCAAGGCTATTAACGCCCTCTTTCAAGCTTTTTCCTTGGAATTAGAGAGAGGAGGCGAATAAGAAGGCGCGATAAGAGTCGAATCTCTCTGCCGTCAAGCGGGATGACCTTGATCCAAAGGCTCTGTCGGAATGAGATAAGTCATGCCGTGTTCAAGGCCCTTTTACAGATGAGAGAGATGCCTTGGAGTAATGTGAAGGGCAAGCGGTTCCGTCATTCACCGTTCTTACGTTCCTAGAGTACGTTTGGGCCCCGTTTGGGAGGATCCAAGAAAGGAATCAAAGTCTGCGTCTTTATCGTGGTCATGCTCCTTTAGTTTAAGGCTCTGAGTCCTGTATAGCAACCACAGGCTTCTCCCGGCTATCAGAGTAACATTTCTATTATCTGTCTGCAATCTATTCCTTTTAAGATGCTGAAAATGAAATGAAAGCAGAGGAGTCAATGGAATCAGAGCTTCTTCAAAAATCCGAGCTTTCAGAGGCAGGGAATAAAAAAAGAAAAGAAAAGAAAAAAAAAAGCACTGATAGCAAAAAAATGCTGAGATATATTCCAGACAGGGAGGGTGCTGAACTGTTCTGACACTCTGTCAACCCACATAGCAGAGTTTAGTGACTGCTAAGATAGGCCTGAATTGAGAAAAGCCATAGAACATCTCTTTTTTTTCCTGGAGATACTCATGTATTTCAACCCTGCAAAAAAACTGAAAAGCATCCACAAAACCCACCCTAGTCATCCCACTTCCCTTTCCCTCCTCTGAGACTGCCTAAGCATCGAGAACGAACACAGAAAGGGTGCTCCAGCGCAACATATTGCATATTTACCAGAGGCTAACCCCTCCCAGCCACTAGTCTTTCAGAAGGCACATGCATATGATGAGACAACCCGGCGCTCACAAACATCTACATTCAAAGCGGCAGATGGGAAGCGCTCCTGGCAAACAAGTTCTACACGACGAACCTTAACCTTGAAGTACAGCAACGCTTAAAACACAAGCGCTCACCAGAAAAGTCTGTTTTGAGGCGATTATTGAGCCTATGGCTTGATTCCAGTTCAAAGAAGAAAAAATAATAAAAAATAAAAGCACTCACATCCCATGCTCCCTTCCACCTAATATTTACAGATACATGGAAAAACAGACTTCTGTCTTTCAAAGAAAATGGATCCTCAACCCTCTGGTCCTTATATTAGTCATAAACAGACTGATTAGATTCTGGGTAATCTGGCCTAATCAATGGCAATGGTTCACCCTTAACATACACAATACAGGCGGTCCCAGGTGAAATAGGCTGAGGGGGTGGGCTAATAGGAGGTCCCAAGTGTAACCTTGAGCATCAAAATCAATGAGCAACAAATCCAACTCATGCTGAATTAGGTCCAGTAAAATCAACCAAGTGTGGTCAGACCACATTAAAATAATTCAACCAATGTGTTAACACTGGCATTTTCGTGCTTCCTTCTCTGGTAATTGGCTTGATCTTAGCTTAAAGAAAACTAGGGATGGGCAGTATCCACACTTTTCATACCATCATCCATCCATTATCTGCAACCGCTTATCCAATTCAGGGTCACGGTGGGTCCAGAGCCTACCTGGAATCATTGGGCGCAAGGCGGGAATACACCCTGGAGGGGGCGCCAGTCATTCACAGGGCAACACAGACACACACAGACATTCACACCTACGGACACTTTTGAGTCGCCAATCCACCTACCAACACGTGTTTTTAGGACCGTGGGAGGAAACCGGAGCACCCGGAGGAAACCCACGCAGACACAGGGAGAACACCCCACACTCCTCACAGACAGTCACCCGGAGGAAACCCACGCGGACACAGAGAGAACACACCAACTCCTCATAGACAGTCACCCAGAGCAGGAATCGAACCCACAACCTACAGGTCCCAGTATGACCCCAGGTCCCAGATGGTACCAGGTACCATCATACAGTCTCAAAATAGTATGACGGTATAGAGTTGGGCTGCACGGGCCTCATGTCTGTGAGTGTTGGTCAAATGAAGGGTTTTCGGCGCTGTGCAGTTCATCTCAGCACAACCCAACAGTGCACTTCTGAGTATTTTGCCTGTATTCACATTCCTTCCTCTCTCTTTTAGCCCAAACTGAGCTCCAAACTCACAACTGTGTTGGGCCACTGGGCTTGTAAAACAGCATAATGAAAAGCTACTAGGATAAAAACATAAAAGCTACAAGGAAAATAGTGCAAACCAGGGTTAACAGTGGTAGCATGTACACCGGCTACAAAACCAATAACGACACAGTAGCCTGCAATAAATGTTAAACCAAAACCTTGTATGAAGAGGTAGGCTTTCAATCTAGATCTAGTATCATTAGCTCTAAATTAACTATATGAGCTGGAATTTGACCATTTCATCTAAACCAGCGGTCCCCAACCACCGGGTCGCGACCCGGTACCGGGCCGTGGGTCATTAGGTACCGGGCCGCACAGACGTTTGATTTTTTCTTTTTTTTTTTAATTGATTAACAGTCTAAATGTTGATGTTTATTTTGAAAAGTAACTTCTGTGTGGAATGACGCACAGACGCATACATGCGTAACCCACGGACGGCGAAAGAATGGATCCGCGATCCATTTGTAAACAAACCTGGTGAATGGAGCCTGTCCGTGCTAGAAGAGGATCAACTGCTGGACATTGCAAATGACGGTGGCCTTAAAAGTATGTTTCAAACAACAACTGTGCCAGTGTTCTGGGTTAAAATTGAGGCAGAATAACCCCGAGATCGCCCAAAACGCATTGAAAGCCCTGCTTCCATTTCCAACCACCTATCTTTGTGAAGCAGGGTTTTCTGCAGTGACCGCAACCAAAACGAAACTACGGAACAGACTGAACGTACGGAACACACTTCGGATGTCACTGTCTCCCATTATTCTGAGATGGGACCGGCTCGTTGCAGAGAAACATGCTCAGGGCTCTCACTAATTGACATTATTATTATTTGATTGACGTGTTCACCCTTTTATAGAGAAATGACCAGTATTGTCACTTGAATCGAGTTTAGTTTTTTATTATAATTATTTCTTATTAGAAAGGATTTTCGTTCTAAAATAAATATTTTCGTTTACAGAGATGTTGTTGATTATTAATTTAAGACCACTGCGGACGATTTATTATTAGATTATAGTCATTAACGATTATCGAGCAAGGCCTGAGCATAGAAAGGCCGGTCTGTGAAAAAATTCTTAGATGAAACCGGTCCGTGGTGCAAAAAAGGTTGGGGACCCCTGATCTAAACAACACAGTGGAGGTCTTCCATTACAAAAACAACAGAGGCTGTTCCAAGAAAAATTGGTGATGTGGAAGATAAACAAGGTTTATCCCATACTAGATGACCCCAGCAGCCTAAAACTCAAGCAATAACCACCGATGTCTGGCCTACTCATGCAGAGTGAAGTGAAATCCAATCTCTAACCTAATTCGCTCAGAACACCTTTACATAATAATTGCATTAACGTATTAATAATGCAATTGGCACATTCCTGCTTCCTCCTCTGTTACCAAATAAGTAATGGGAACATGTTAAGGAATTTAATTAGACAGGCTTCATTGCCTTTATTGCCCTAGGTTTCGTTCCTGTCGTGATATACCGAAATGTGGCATTTGCAAAGGCTGATATCTCTAATCGCTGCTCAGTGTGGCATGCACCCCCACCAGCTACAAGAGATAGCACACAAATATGATAATATATCAAAGAGGAAAGGCCAGAGAAAGACACGCAATCCACTGGAAACCCAAAAACCACAAACCAGAGCAGCGTTAAACAGCCTTGAGAGAGAGCACTGCTTTGCAACACTTTTAAAAATTACGTTTTGTACTGGACAGACATTGTCTGATGCACAGCTCTGCTTTCAGCTTCGTTTGTACGCCCAGTTCTTTCAAACGGAATCTTCTTCTGCCTTTGTTTTCACACCATACGACCAAGGTCGAACCTGAAAGCACAAGACTCTGAGCCTCATCACTGCTCAGCAGCTGTTATTAATAAAACAAACTTTTAGAACACCTGAACCATCCTTGTCCACTTCTGAAAAACGATTAGAAAATAAAGATTCATTCACTGAACTTTACTGAGGTACTGATAAAGAGTCTGGAGAGCCAGATCCATGAGATTTGACCTGTATCTCAAATAGTATTGGTGCTCTATCACTCAAAATACACCAAATAAACACATCCACTGTTTCACAACCCGGTGTTATACATGCTACACTTACACAACAGTGTGTGTCCATAGTGGTGTACAAACCTTTGGACACGTCATAGTCAGTGTATCTGACTCACTACTGGCTGAGAAAACGTCAAAACAGTGCGTCCCTATGTTTAACAGCGCACTCAAAACTCACCAGGGAACCATTTGGCTTTTATCCTCAGTGTCCTGAAGAAAGCGAGTTAAGAGGAGTGTTAATTAGGAGTGTGAGGTGACCCCTATTGGTGGGACAGGGAAGTGCAGCTGGCCTTTAGAAACAAGCTCAGACACAAAGGCATAAACACACGCTCTGATGGTGTACCTCACAAGAGGCATTAAAAGAAACGCGTAGGAAAGGCACAGAAGCCTCTAAGCTGAAAATGCGATCCTGAGGGGGGCTGCGGTTGTCCTGGCCCAACAACAGCGGCGCTCAGAGCCGGTAAATTCAGAGCAGTTGTGTCCGGTTTAAAGGATTGGGCGATAGTCTTTCATGTTCCCTGTGGTATACGGACAAGCTGAGGCTGAGGCTCTGAAACGTCCATCATTTTCCAACATGTGCTGTGGTCCCAGAAGGTTCACTAATCCATTAGATACATATCCACCCTCCCTCATGCTTCATCTCTGTCTCGTTATCTTTGTATCTTTCCATACTCATACTTCCTCTCTCTATGCTACCCCTCTATACTGTCCACTCTCATATACAACAGGGGAAGGTAGCGGGGGTCCAGTTGTCGGCATGGAAGGAGGAACACAGCACTTATAGGATTAGCTGGAAATAAACCCTACACTTACCTCAACCTCACAACATATCTTCACACTGAAACGTAATGATATACACTTTGAGGACCACAAGGAAGAGAAGTCCACACAGATGGTTGTCCCCACAGTGTGTGTTAAACCTGGCACACACTCACACACACTCTCACAGGCTCACCACGGCCTATTGAATGGCTCAGAGCATTACTACACTACTCTGCCTCTCTATCAGAGGTGACTCATGGCTCTCCTGCTACAGCGAACATGGATGTAAACATAGCCTGGGTTTGCCACACCTGCCCGAGTGGATTCCAGCACTGGCTATTAGCATACGCAGGTACTACTCCAGCTAAAGGCTAGTCATGAAGGTTCATTATTTTTAACGTATGCTATATGTAAACAACTGATAGGAGGAATGAATGAATTTGATGAACTTACATTTGATGAAAATGATGGTCACTGCAGACTTAGAGCTGATTAAAATTGGGTCTGAACCAGTATGAAAATCTTAAGCATAAATTCCAATAACTGATAATGAAAGCTAATTTGGGGCTGAATCAGATTCAGCTTTAGATTCACTGATAGTATTGATCAGTTGTCAGCTCTGTTATTATTGGTGATCGGTGGACAAGACGTTGCTAATACAGATCGACTGGTAGGACCTTGATATCAGAAAATATGATCGGCCAATTGATGCTGATCTGTTGGCCCATTATCTCGTCACTAGGCACTTAAGTTATAATGCCTCTCCAGGGCAAAACTAATCCAGCCACATTTCCCCGGGACCTTAATATCTGCCAATATAATTGGACAAAAGATATGAGTCGGGTCATAATCTCATCAATAGTCATTGAAACTACAGTCCCTCGCCAAGCGCCTTGCTTCTGGACTCTTCGCCGTCTCAGTAAACACATACAAACACACACAAATACACCAGCCCCCGTGTCTGGCGTAGGGACTTTCCAAGGTACTATTTTGGAATTATTGCAGCCAAAGGCTAGTCATGGAGGCTTGTTCTGTTAATGTATAGTGTCGGTAAGGTATAATTTCCAGCCCACGCAGCAGAGGAGTAGGAATGGTATTAATGTAGACATTAAATGATGGCTATTTTGAGCTGGTGCCTATGAAAATAAAGCCTAAATCTTAGGAGAAAATCCCCCTCTGTAGGAGAGTAGGCACCTTGTAAAGCAATAGCAGTCACTGTTATATGATAATGTGGATAGTTCTCTTTATTTACACTATTACATAGAAATATACATCTTTCTATACAATGCTGTGGTATTATGGATATTTCTCTCTATATGTACACTGTAAAAAATGTCTGTGGAAAACTGTAAAACCATGACAGTAAATGACTGTAAACTCTAAAAAAGTTAAAGAATAGTTATAATTTTTACGTCTCTTTACTGTAAAAGAAATACATTATTTCACTGTTAAATGCACAAACCATTAGGGGTGGTACAAGTGTCCAAGTACTGGGAGGAGCTGAGACTATTTAGGGAGCTCCCAGCATTTTTGAGATTTTTGAGTTTGGGTTGCACTGGGGTGATTATTGTGTGTGTGTGTGTGTGTTTCTATGCATGTTATGACGAGATGTGTGTTGGTCAGGATTCCTCCGGGTGACTGTCTGTGAGGAGTGTGGTGTGTTCTCCCTGTGTCTGCGTGGGTTTCCTCCGGGTGACTGTCTGTGAGGAGTGTGGTGTGTTCTCCCTGTGTCTGTGTGGGTTTCCTCCAGGTGACTGTCTGTGAGGAGTGTGGTGTGTTCTCTGTGTCTGTGTGGGTTTCCTCCGGGTGACTGTCTGTGAGGAGTGTGGTGTGTTCTCTCTGTGTCAGTGTGGGTTTCCTCCGGGTGACTGTCTGTGAGGAGTGTGGTGTGCTCCGAGTGCTGGAGTGTGGCACCCAGATACCGCACATTTCTTTAGTCCTTTCAGCAATATCTCCTTTTAGGGACTGAATATAGGATGCGGTTTGGCTCCATCTAAATACGGCTATATCTCAGTCGCCATGGTCTCATTTGTCACACTATTTACATGTTAAATTTATGGCAAAACAATGTTTCTTTGTTATTTTTATGTAAATACTATGGCTTTTTTACGGTGTATATCTGTTTTTTTTTCTTTTAACAGAAACTACTGTAAACCAGACAGTAAACCAGTTTTTAAATGTAAAATTAATGATGGCCAAAAACGTGACTGTATATTTTACGGTGAAATCCTGGCAACCACAGCTGCCAGTTTTTTTTACAGTGCACCATTATTGAAATATAGCTATTTCTACATAAACATGATTATGGTGTTATGTGTATTGCTCTATATGCATTCATGCAAGGCAGCACGTCTCTACATCTCCCTGCCAAACACATGGGGATAGGCTTTGGATTTCGTGGCTCTAGACCTGACCGCACATCTTCCTCCACTGCTGACCCCGCCGACCCTTCAGCTCAAGCTTCGAACACTCTGCTTAACCTCTTTGGGATTTGGAACATATACAGAGGATCAGAGCTGCAGGGTGATGATGCTACACTCTCCTCCATTCACTTCCCTCAGAGACACACCCACCCAACAACACATTTTAACCCTGATTTCTTCAAATGTCTGTGGAATTCAGAAGCTAAGGGGAAAGCAAAATCATTTTGAGAAATTATATATGAAATGTGGCAAAAATATTTCATATATATGTTTTAAATAAAGCCTAAAGAATGAGAAAATGATGATCTAGAAGTTCCAATTCCAATCATATTTGATGGTATAATTATTCATTCATTATCTGTAACCCTTATCCAGTTCAGGGTCGCGGTGGGTCCAGAGCCTACCTGGAATCATTGGGCACAAGGCGGGAATACACCCTGGAGGGGGCGCCAGTCCTTCACAGGGCAACACACACACACTCACACATTCACTCACACCTATGGACACTATTGAGTCGCCAATCCACCTACCAACGTGTGTTTTTGGACTGTGGGAGGAAACCGGAGCACCCGGTGGAAACCCATGCAGACACAGGGAGAACACACCACACTTCTCACAGACAGTCACCCGGAGGAAACCCATGCAGACACAGGGAGAACACACCACACTCCTCTCAGACAGTTACCCAGAGTGGGAATCGAACCCAACAACCTCCAGGTCCCTGGAGCTGTGTGACTGTGACACTAACCTGCTGCACCACCGTGCCACCCTCTGGTGTAATTATATTAATTTTAATTTAAAAATTTAAAAGCTCTGAAATATTGGAATATTTGTGAATGCTGATAAATTCGGCCACGAATATCAGTCAATATTATTAGACAATCAGAACATCAGTCAGCCCACAACCTCATCAATACTGTCTTTAACTTTAGCAGCTCCTCGGGTAAAACTAGTGTACCTTAGGGATTAATGTAGAACATGCTGCCCTGTTAGTGCTCTCCTTGCCATGTCTGTACACACACACACACACACACACACACACACACTTACACACTCACACACACTCACACAAAATCCACTGGCTCCTTCACCTTTAAAGGTCAAGGCAAAAAGCCCTTCCCTCGGACTCTCTCTGAACTGGAGTCAGGGGTGTGGAGTGCACTCTTTGGGGAGGTAGGGCTTTAAAACAGGGATTGAGGATTGAGGGAGACCAGTGCTTTATATCCCGCTGAGCCTGGGTTCCCGCGTCCTAAAAAAGGCTTTCAGAGCAAGGTGTCTCGACCTCACCGCGGCACAAAGGCCAAGACAAAGCACTTTTGGAGCATGGTTTGGATGAGTTTGCTAAAAAAAAACAGACCAATAAGACAGAAGAAGCAGTTTCAGAAAGCTGGCAGCAGTTGGCCTGTGCTTTCTCTCTGCTTACAACCGTTAGCCTTGCTACGATGAAGCAAAACAAATCATTTAAAGGAGCGCTAGGTAAGATTTGGCGTTTTTGTTCCTGGGCTCCTCCTACGGATGCAGAGCGTAATTCATTTTTTACAGAACAGTCCTGAACTTACGGAGAACTTAAGAAGTGGTGGTTCCCTACCCTCCTCCAGTGTTAAGTCTGGAATAGCAATTACAGAGGCTCCTTTCTCTCTATTACAGCTCAGTGAAGCATCCCAATGATTTTAAAGCTGCATTTTTAAGAAATTAAAGGAACACTAGGCAGCATTTTTTCCTTTAAATTACAGCGTCAAAATCAATGTGATGCTTCCATGACCTGTAACAGGGAGAATAAAATCCCTGTCATTGCTATTCCAGGCTCAGCACTGCAGAAACTGCACTATGTACAATTTGGAAGAGGGTAGGCATTGTAGGAAATCACCCCCTCCTTCTTGATCCCCTTCAGGATACAGCTGTAAACTTTAATGACATTCTGCACCCATAAGGGGAGCTCAGAGGCAAAAATACCAAACCTTACCTAGTGTTCTTTTAATGCTAATGAAGTGCTGAGTAAAAAAAGCCACTCTGTGTATCACTCCCTAGTCTCCTTTAGCCTTTCAGCCTGCTTGAAAAATACAGGTGTTTATATCTGCGCTTGTGCAGCCCACATAGCTGTTGAATGGCTTCGTGTGGCGCGAGTGCAGCATATGGTGCGACCTCATTCAGCGCTGCCTCTCCATGTGTCATCGCCGCATAAATGTTTTCAGCTGCTCAATATCTGCTTGTCTAACCCAGGCATAATCCACGTCGGAGGGGCAGGGGGCGGTCGGCCATGAAAGAGAAGGGGGCAATTTCCAACCGGAGCGTGGGACACCATAAACACGTGGTGCTTTTCTCAGCGGGGGAGTGGGCTTGTGACGGACAGAGGCCCCTGTGAAAAAAGTCTAATAAATAAAATAAAAAATAAAGGGCCGTGACAACATCCAGAGGCAAGGGGAAACACGCGCAGGACCGGGGCCTGTTCAATAATACATGAAGCGAAGAGAATCAAATCAATTAGGTATTGCCGTGGTATGAATAAATGCTGCATAATTGATGCCGCCTCTCCTGCATTATGCATCTCCGTCGGCGAGGCTCCGTGTACAGATATGAGGAAGGGAGGTGCGGAGCATGGAAAAATTCACCGCCGCCGCCATCGCCGCTCTGCAAATGAAGCCGCATCCACACACACACAATCACCATGCTGTCTAGAGTGACTTAAGCTTAAACCTACAAGACATGGGGTCTGTGAAATAGGAGAAAAGGACATGGTTCTAATGGCACTGCAGAGAAAAGGGCTCCAGAAAACATGGGAAAATAGAGCACAGGCAGGAAAAGAAGAAAGGTTTACCTCGTACTGCACATGTAGCTGAGGAGAGATACGCCTATTGTCAGAAGTGTGGTACTTTAGTCATGCACTAGAGCGAGGAGCTCAGTGTAGGGAGTCCTCTCTATGTTCCTAAGACTTGTAGTCTGTTCAGAATGTCTCAGAAACAGCCCTATGTTTCAAGGGCCCTGTTTCCCAGGCTTTCAAATGATATTAGCCACCCTTTAATAAACACAGATCAGTCATAACATCACTACCACCTCCTTGCTTCTACACCCACTGCCAACTGACCGTATGATCAACAACCACAGCCCTCTACCTGTTCTGTACCCTACAGGAACACTACAGAGCTGGTTATTCTCAGTCTTATCCCGAGGGGTATAAAACTCCAGTAGCACTGCTGTGTCTGATCCACACACTATGCACTGAGAACCATAACCCACTCTGTGGTGGTCCACAAAGTGAAGAGGGTGCTAACAAATTATGCAGAGCAACAACTGGGACTACAGCCTGTAGAACATTACATCTGATTGGTGTATGACTAAGCAGCATTAGCTGGACCCTTAGGAGCCTGTGTATCATAGTGTTTTGAGATATGAACTTTGGTGACCACACAATCACAACATTAGAAACTCTGTTATAGTTCTTTACCATAGTATAGGGCCTTGGGAAGCATGGGGCCCCAGAGGCATTGGGCCATACAGCCCTAGGAGCATAGGGCCCTATAGGAACACAGAAACCCAGCAGTACAGAGCTTCTCCAGCATTCTTCTTGCTAACCTTGTGTCATTAATAAGTTGTGTAACAAGGTAATTACAGGTGAGTTGTGAAGACAGTGGTAAATTTATGTTGTCGTCAAACAATTTCTTTAATGTCACATAAAAAGAAGGGAAGAAAAAGTAGTGACAGGAAAGAGTCTGGTGCCAAAAGTAGCCTTCTGGACAGACGGGAGGCCAGGAAGGAGATGGCCTCCTCAGTATGGCCGTGTGCGTGAGTGAGTGAGTGAGTGAGGGAGTGAATGAGTAACAGAGAGAGAGAGAGAGATCTGAGGCACTTTCCTCTATTTTTTTTTTAAAGGAAAGCAGACAGATGGCAGACATTAAAAGGAGGAGCCATGTGACATCTCTCAACAGCACCACTGAGACAGAGATAATTAAAATATATTTAATCAAGTTACTCTTAATTAAAAATGCAGCTGGACACACACCCTGTCATCCTCTGCTCTCAAATGCCCACCTTCGGTAAAAATTTAACATCATCTACAGGAAGTTGCCAGTTTATTAGAACCACTTTGTATCTACTGAGCTGCACCTAAGTCCAGAACTACAGCTAGAACCCAAAGACAATATTTGGTCAGTGATGGTCCAGTTGATGCACAAGAGTGTAGTCAACTGCAGTCATCAAAGTTACCTCTCAAACCAAAGGGTATTAAAAGATGGCTTCCCTTCTTTTGCTATCTCCACACTCCTGGAAAAGATATAATCTAGTTTTTGTAACATTGCTGTGTGCATTTGATGACATTCAGCCACAAGAGCATTAGCGGCGTCCAGTACAGGTATTAGACGATCAGTTCTGGATCACAAACACCACACAGACTCATCTTATATGTATTAGATGGTGCTCCAGCTCTCTAGAGAAGGCAGTTCTATTATTGTACCGCCCAATGCTTGCAGGCTTTATACCTCGCTGTCACCATTTGACATTGGGAATGATGAATTCACTAATAAGAAAAAGTGTTTGCAAACCTTTGGATATAAAACTGGGATGTTTCTGATAAAGTGGCCGGTGGATGTAATCACATGGTTGATGTTTCGTGACAACCCTAGCTATGGAAAACCAAAGTATCCAACACGGAAGGAGCTGTTTCTCATCATTTAAACCCTGATTTCGCGTATGAAGGTATTGCATGGTATGTGCTAGCTTCGCTCATTCAAAAGCTTTTAAGGAAATGCCAGGCCCAGCAGGGTCAGAACCTATGTTTCCAAGAAAAAAAGAAGAAAAAAGGCTCTTACAATATACGCTAGGCCACATTATGAATGCGATGAAGGTGGTAAAGTAGCTCCTAGTCATTACCTCACCATTACCATTAGCAGCAACAATGCTTTCCCTAAGACACTCCACTACTGGAGCAACACTTGCATTCATAATATGGGTATTCTTAAAGCCTGAGTACAGCAGCTGCCTTGCAGCTACCCTCAAATTATTCTCACCTAGCTCCATCTATCCAGGCTTTTCTGTATCTGTGCAGTAAAAATGCCTGCATAATGTTAGCATTTTAATGGCAAGGTTGACTAATGGATTCTTTGTAGCAATCACAGCTCAATGGGTACATTTACCTTGACATTACAATTCTTATCATTTCCAATTGGTCTCAAGCAATTTGGACATTTACTTTGGAGCGGTTGCATTGTATGATAAGACGCAGAGTCAAGGTGTATCCCATAGGCTGCCGTAGCACTTATAAACACGTTTGACTGATCATCAAGTCGTGTAGATCGATACGGCCTCTAGGGCCACAGAGCAAAATTTAGGGGACGTTTGCCTTTATTTTTATTATAACACACTGACAAAAGGCTGCAGCTACACACAGATGAACCATGACTGCTTCTACCCACAATGTCCATTCTCTCAGCTACACTCACTATACAGGGGCACACTGTAGCTCTACAATTACAGACAATTAGAGTCCATCATTGCACTGCATACTTTGCCTCCATTCCTTCCAGTTCTTCAATAGTCAGGACACACACAGAGCGGGTATAAACTGGGTGGTGGACCATTCTCAGCACTGTAGTGGCACATGACGTGGTTGTGCTGTTACAAGTGGACCAGACACAGCATAGACATACAGGGGTTGGACAATGAAAGTGAAACACCTGGTTTTAGACCACAATAATTTATTAGTGTGGTGTAAGGCCTCCTTTTGCGGCCAATACAGCGTCAGTTCGTCTTGGGAATGACATATACGAGTCCTGCACAGTGGTCAGAGGGATTTTAAGCCATTCTTCTTGCAGGATAGTGGCCGGGTGACTACGTGATGCTGGTGGAGGAAAACATTTCCTGACTCGCTCCTCCAAAACACCCCAAAGTGGCTCAATAATATTTAGATCTGGTGACTGTGCAGGCCATGGGAGATGTTCAACTTCACTTTCATGTTCATCAAACCAGTCTTTCACCAGTCTTGCTGTGTGTATTGGTGCATTGTCGTCCTGATACACGCCACCGCCTTCAGGACACAATGTTTGAACCATTGGATGCACATGGTCTTACTGGTGCAATGTGGAATTAATGAAGATTGGCCACCAGGCTGCTCCAATTTAGCCATGACACCTCCCACACTACAATGACAGGTGTTTCAGTTTCATTGTCCAACCCCTGTACTTCTACACTGTACCTATTTCGGCAAAGGGTTTAGACTAGATACTGGAACATAGTTGTGAGTATCTGATGGCATTCAACCCAGAGAACATTAATAAGGTGAGGTACCTATGTTGTAAGATTAGTTTTGGATCACAAATGCATCTCTATTACTCCAGAGTAAGCTGTGGAATTGCAACACAGGCCAATACCGAGAGGTTTAACACCCTTATACCAAAGGTCACCAAGTTCTGACCTTGGATCCAGGTTCCAGGCCAGGATTTTAAAGTCACCGACACTAAAGCTGCAACTAATACACCTCACTGGCAATCAAACGTTTGATTACCTCTGCTTTATAGTATCCCACATTCGGCACTGGGCATTGTGACCTAGCTCACGGCTAGCTAGCACACATGCTGAACAAATTTGCTAGCTACAAGTGTCTACAAGCATTTGAACAAATTGTAGCGAACTTCTGCAAAACAAACATTAAGAAAACCTATATTTAAAAAGAAAGCATGGTCTATGACTGGTTTTATTCATATTTAATCATGGGAGAGTGTTGTTTATTAGCAGTGTTTTTATTTCCTGATTCAAGGCTAGCTTATTTTATTATGCATGGCATGGACTAAAACCTGCGGATCGCTCCATATGCTCCAGCTCATTGGTTCTCAATCCTGGCCCTGGAGTCCCTTTGCCCTGCACTGTTTTGTGATTTCCCTGCTCCAACACACACAACTCAGCTAAGGGCTTAATAATTAGTTAATGAGTTGAATCAGGTGTGTTGGATCAGAGACAACAATAAAATGTGCCAAGAAACAGAAGCAGGGTTTAGAACCACTGCTTTAATACATGGCATCTCTGCACCAGCAGGCTGTCCTCTTGCATTTGATTGAATATGTTTAATAGGCTTGTATCAACACACTAATATATATATATATATGAAAAGACACCCTCTCTACAATCAGTGAATTCAGCTACTTTATAAGCTGCACTTTGCCATTTAGAAGCATCAGTCACCACTCTGGTGGAAATTTGTAAGTGCAGGATCCGAGGAAGTACATTTTACAGGGCACGTTGCGCTGCGTTCAATTAACCTGAGCAGATTTACCTGACGACTGAGAATATTCACATTGAAGGATTATTCCAACAGAACTGGATTAGACTGCATTAGAACTGGACATGGACATTACTTTGATGAAGCGGAGTTAGTTTTGTGTCAAGTTTTAAATTTAACATATCATTATTCATT
The DNA here is from genome assembly GCF_029633855.1 of Hoplias malabaricus. NCBI lineage: Eukaryota > Metazoa > Chordata > Actinopteri > Characiformes > Erythrinidae > Hoplias > Hoplias malabaricus. The sequence goes on from NC_089804.1 coordinate 38,849,044, forward strand.
AATTCACTATCTGTAACAACAGGAGGGGGCGCCAGTCCTTCACAGGGCAACACAGACAGTCACACATTCACTCACACCTACGGACACCTTCAAGTTGCCAATCCACCTACCAACGTGTGTTTTTGAAGCGTGGGAGGAAACCGGAGCACCCGGAGGAAACCCACGCAGACACAGAGAGAACACAACACACTCCTCACAGACAGTCACCCGGAGGAAACCCACGCAGACACAGAGAGAACACAACACACTCCTCACAGACAGTCACCCGGAGGAAACCCACACAGACACAGGGAGAACACACCACACTCCTCACAGACAGTCACCCGGAGGAAACCCACGCAGACACAGGGAGAACACACCACACTCCTCACAGACAGTCACCCGGAGGAAGCCCACGCAGACACAGGGAGAACACACCACACTCCTCACAGACAGTCACCCGGAGGAAACCCACGCAGACACAGGGAGAACACACCAACTCCTCACAGACAGTCACCCGGAGGAAACCCACGCAGACACTGGGAGAACACACCACACTCCTCACAGACAGTCACCCGGAGGAAACCCACACAGACACAGGGAGAACACACCACACTCCTCACAGACAGTCACCCGGAGGAAACCCACACAGACACAGGGAGAACACACCACACTCCTCACAGACAGTCACCCGGAGGAAACCCACGCAGACACAGGGAGAACACACCACACTCCTCACAGACAGTCACCCGGAGGAAACCCATGCAGACACTGGGAGAACACACCACACTCCTCACAGACAGTCACCGGAGCGGGACTCGAACCTACAACCTCCAGGCCCCTGGAGCTGTGTGACTGCGACATCTACCTGCTGCACCACCGTGCCACCCATATAATTATTTGAAACTTTAAATAAATAAATAAATAAATAAATAAGTGGATAAATAAATAATTGAGACTTTTTTTTCCAAACAAGCCTCCTTTCGATCACTTGCACAACAGAGGTCCATGCCCTATGACTGAGCATTCAGAATACTATAGAATCCCTGTGTATTGAATTAATATTAATATTATTATTATTATTTATATGTATGTTCTTGCAGTTTTATGTTTTTGTTGAGTTTTTATTTGTTTTGTTTTTCTTTGGCTAAATATTTTGAGTGTGTGTGTATTTTTTAATTGAACTTTGGCACATTTTACACTGAAATCCCTCCCTGATTCGAGAATAAATGCTGATTGAGCTTTTGTCCACAATCTTTTAGCCATTTAGTTCATAAAAATATGCACTTGGTGCCATCCCAATAATTTTCAGCTTGTTGGCATTTAGTTATTGACCGAGAGCAGCATATGAACAAAACACCATCCTGCACCGTGAGCTACACTCCGTCTACGTTACTCAGGTAACCAGCCAATGGAGTAATGTTACTTGACTCTAACAAATTCTAACAAATCTTAATAGATGTGGCTCTAAAGTACATCAATTGAGGACAGAGAAAATCTATAGTGTAAAATCAGCTTGGACAAACTCTGAACGCTTTGTAGCAGCCTAAAGTCAGTGATCCAGGCCAAGCACGGGCTACAGGGATATAACGACCCCCCAGCTTTGGGCTGTTGAGCAGTGGTGTAACCTCTCGAGTGACGGAGCACCATCCATTACATTTAGGATGAGCTGGGAATGCAACTCCATAAATGAAATGAAACTCCATGAGCAGTGTTCCAACGCGTAGCGTACAGCCTTCCGAGAATTATAGAATCTGATACTGCAGCAAAATAATATAAACTAAACTCCATTTCAGAAGAAATATTACACTAAGAGGCGCCCTATCATCTGGTCATATCCTCGTCTAACTGCCACTGAATGAACTGCACCGGATTCTAGCTGTTTACATTCGCTGTCTATAAAAATACCCAACCCGCGTATCTTCGCTCAGTTAAACTGCCTCCCTGTGAAGCTATTTCACTCATAAAACAAGCTAAATATTGCCACAGTGAAACACAGGGCAAATAAACAGCGAAATTAAACCCGGAGTATAGTAAACACACCACATTTCCTAAACAGACAGCGAGTACTCACCGTCCTTGTAGGCGGCGCACAGTGGCTGCTAATGCATTATGGGAAATGTAGTTTTCAGGCTGTCAAAAGAAATTTGCGTACACTAATAACCGCGGTGGATAAAACTACAGTTCCCATGTTTCGTATTTCTTGTGACAGTTTAACGCGCTCACGTGTGGCCATTGCCGTGTGTTATACAGTGGTGTGCAGGAGAGGTTTTACAAAGCAGTTTTTTTTATTTCCCTCAGCATTTTTCTTATTGGACAAGATTGACTTCATTTATCTGGATAAACTGAGAAACCCTGCGTTGTGGAATACTCCACGGAAGTGGAAAAATGTATGTAATAAGTACACTAATATATGGCTTTTGACTCGGGGTGTTCACAAAGTTCTTGCAGAGGACTACATTTACAATAATAATAATAATAATAATAATAATAAAGATGTACCTTTGCTGTCCTGTGTTAAAGCAACACTAAGTAATATTTTTACCTTAAAAGTACAGCTCAAAATCATATCATTGTGATGCTCCATTGACCTGCAATAAGAGAAAGAACCAGTGTCCTTGACAAAAGACGTCATTTTTAGGAAGGGCTAGGAAACTACCCCACACACCCCTCCCTCCCCACACTTGATTTCAAGACAGTGCTGTAAAAGTGCAACTTTAGGGGGAGCACAGAAGTAAAAAATAATAAATTAAATCTTTAATGTAGGTCCTTTTTCACATAATGTAGTCCAGTAACAAACGTTTGTGCAGGGCTTGCAATTTTTCTGTGCACTGCTGTGGGGTTTGACTGCATTCAAACACCAAATTAATTAGTGAGATCATGTACGATGATCTGTTGTGGACCACAAAGAGCACTCCACATCATCCGTAACTCCAGAGAATGCAACCACACTGCTCCAGAGCTCAATGCTGGGAGGGCTTATACTACACAAACCCACACATACTGTTGATCATACCATTGCCCATGGTTTTCTATGAAGGTGTGTGTGTGTTTGCAAACTTGAATGTAATATAGAGTTACCAAACTTACAAAGAAGCTCTGTCAGCTAACATTTGCTCATAAAGTCTATTGTAACAGGTGAAATCTTTGCAGTGATGTGAATGTCTCATTGTTGGACTGATAGGAGGTCACTTGACCTGGAAGAGCGCTCTCCCCTGAGGGCCATGCCTTTCTCAGATTACAGCGCAATTAATTAAACACTCAGTTAAACAGACAGACTGAAGTCGTTTTGTACCAATTATAATTATAAAGGGATGAGGGGGGAAAAAAGTAACCAGGAGCATGTCAGCATCTGTGAGCTTTATGAAGCCTTTAATGCCAGCTGTAAATTTGCTTTGGGCCTGAATGGAAAAGTTTTCCCTGGGACACAAAGGCTTACGTAGGCCATTTAGTGCTGGACGGCTGTTAGGAACTCTTATAAATGCCATGTTCTCTTTTGAATGGGGTGTGTGAGGCATGTTAGACGGGACGATGCTGATTTACAGCCAGCCAGATGCTGAATAAAAGAGTCAACATCTGGGTAGGATCGGCTTATTCCGTCATAAAGCCTTCGTTTTTATTATTATTATTATTTGTTTATTTATTTATTAGATTTTTTTGCCAATAGTTGCCTCCCTACACATCCATTTTGTGTTAATTGAAAAGAGCTCAGGGTGGAAATTAGTTTCATTAATTATAATATGTGGTGTAATACATGCATTTCTTGAAGCTACGCTTTAAGACAGAATTCTTTGCCTGCATTTGAATGGTACTACATTTAGCAAAACAGACATTATATTATTTTGAGAGCTTTAAAGTCGCATAATTTAATGAAAACGAGGAGATCTAGCGGGAGGCTGAGGATGTGAATAGCAGCAGGTAATTTAGAATAATAAAAAAGAAAAGGGCTCACGTATTTCCTGCCATTCACCTCCATATCTTCATCAGCGTTACAATAAAGCAACTGCAAGTTTGTTTGTGATGACAAGGTCGACTCACTTAGCTGCCATTAAAAATAAAAGTAAATTAGCCGCCAGTGCTAAGTCATCTCTGGCTTATCAAGGACTCTGATCCCTAGCTCATTATATTACTCATACATCGCCCATCTGCTTCTTCCTTTTCTCTATACTGTTTACATGATAAACACAAACAAACGCACCGGCTATGTAAACAGCGGTGAGTCCAGAGCCTCATTAAGAGGAATAACACAAGCCAAAACAGCTCTGAGAAGTGAAGTAAAGGGGAAGAAAAGAAAAAAAAACAGGCCCTTGCTGCAAATGAAGGATTCCTCCAGGTCTTATTCACAACACATCACATGTTTATGTGCTTGGGGGTGTTTTACTTTATTGTACATACTTATTATGTTAATAGTGACTATTCATTTATTCACGTACTTAGAAAAACGGATTGTGTGCTTATTATTCTATTTAATGCACCACACGCACAAACATAAATATCATTTGAAATTAATAATACACTCAGTTTATCAGTAGGATTGTTGCCAACATCCTGTAAAGCTTGTCCAACCTGGCAACAGTTGCTATGAAAGAGCAAATTTGTGTTTGGAGCGTCGGTACAAGGTGACTTCTGGGTAGATTCTCTAATTAAAAGAAATGAATTCTGCTGACAGATGCCATCCTCCCACAGAAAGCTGCAGGTTTGGAAGGCAATGTACAGGGAGTTTGGATTTAAACCTTAGATACAGCTTATAGATTTCTGTGTTGTTTCTTTTTTTGTTTTTAAACTTTTCACCCACTCAACGTGCAGGCTTTTTAGAAGCGCTCGTGCCCTGGGCCGAGGATGCCTTACAGTGAGGCAAAAAAGAAGGCGGTCATTCTTCACGTGGACGGCTGAAAAGGTTCCAAACGCTGAAAAGGTCAGGCCCGCACAACATCATGAGGTGGTCAATGCAGCTCTTGGATATCGATAAAATGCTTCAGCTGTGCCACGGTGCGTGAGTTTGACCTCTATTTATCACGTCGGTTTAAGAGTTTAGGGTTTACTGTTTTTTAAAAAGGAGAACAAGAGCAGGGAGACAGTGAAGGTGCAGTTCAGCGAGTGGTGAACTTTACACATGATGAGAGGGTGTATGGAGGATTATGGAAAAATAAAAACAGGAACCTGTGGCTGTGAAAAACCTGTCCTGGCTTGTTTTTCACTGCCTCTTGACCTGTCACCCTCTTTTTTCAGGTCACAAAATCCTCCAAGTAAATGCTGATTGCAGGGTAATGTGCACCTTGAACAAGGCCTCTGCGTGTGGGCGGCCATTTTGCGGCAGCTTGTGCATGAGTCGAGAGAAAGGGGAAAAAAAAGAAAACAAATGGCATGAGGAGACTTTGGCGAGCTGTAAACACGCATTGTGCATTTTGCCATGCAAATAGCAGGCTGCGGCTTCGTAAACATCCATTACTTTGCAGCTGAGGCCGTTGCTTAGCTGGAGTTGCCAAGGCCAACCGTATTCGCCTTGGCCCTCCCCACTCTCCCCCACAGCTTCACTTTGTTAGCCTCTATTATGAGCAGAAATCCTTTATCATAAACCTTGAAATCCTTATTCGCAGCAGACACATGCACACATTGTTAGTAACAAGCACAGGGGGGTACTGCGTTGGTCACTTGATGAGACTGACCGAGCACTTTCTGTTTAAATAAGGAACAACATACTGTAAACAATCATTTTCTTTACTAATACTCCACTGAATGGTGGAGGCCTTAGGTGCTGTCCACACACATTTCATAAAGACATTTGAGTAGTAAATAGGGTGGAGGTCTCAGAGTAAAGCTTAGTCATGTTACCATTACCTCAACTTTCCGTCTGTGCTGTGACAAACTTAATCATCTCTTCAGGTCTTTTTTATTCCCTCACATCTCACTCCAATCTCCGTACACGTGCTTAATATTAATCATCTCTTTTGATTCAGCTCCTGGGCGGCTTCAGTTTTGACGTTTTAGCGTTTTATTTTAGAACAAAAGCATCACAACTGTGCTCCTCTGTTGATTGATGAACTGTGAATCCAAATATAATATATTACCAAATAACATTTTTATATTTTAGACCAATTTTAATACTGTAAAACAGAGACTGGTTTCTGTGAGGAGTGTGGTGTGTTCTCCCTGTGCCTGCGTGGGTTTCCTCCGGGGCTCCGGTTTCATCCCACAGTCCAAAAACACACGTTGGTAGGTGGATTAGCAACTCAAAAGTGTGAGTGTATGAGTGAATGTGTGTGTGTGTGTTGCCCTGTGAAGGACTAGCTCCCCCTTCAGGGTGTGTTCCTGCCTTGCGCCCAATGATTCCAGGTAGGCTCTGGACCCACCGTGACCCTGAACTGGATAAGGGTTACAGATAATGAATGAATGATGAATGTTCAGTTTAGCTCATATGGACATCTCTTTAAGTTTTTAAACTTAATTATTATTATTTTGTTTTATATTTGGCTACAGTTTTCATTCAGTCTTCATTTCTGTGCTGACATGTTTTTGTTTTTTGTTTTAAATTCTGTTCGAATAATGCTGTTATTTTGATATTTTTAATATTGTTTTGTTGTTGTTCCTTTGATAGATGCTCAGATTCTTGCTGAAGTAGTAATGCTTTTACAACGGTGTTTCAGTAAATACTTTTTTAAAAATGCTGTTAAAAACAAGAAAGTGATTTTTTATTTCACTTCACTTCAGTTGTTTTAAGTGTGACCAATGTTTGCAATACACTCCCAAATAAATCTATAGAGGATGATCCTGTTAAATCTTTTATATTCACTTGCTAAATGGTGTAATATTTTAAAAAAAATCCTGTTATTTCAGTACTCTATAAGAACTTACTTGACCGGTACAAAATTTAAAAGTGTCAGTCCCCACAGGTCACTGGCTGTGAGGGGTTTGATGTGTTCATCCATGTGCTCTGGCTTCTACCCACAATCCAAAAACATATAGTTGCTTGGCTATGTGAAATTGTCCACGTGTGAATGTGTGAGTGACTATGAGCATGTGAAATTGTCCACCGTTGTGTGTGAGTGACTGGATGAGTGTGTTAAATTGTCCACAGGTGTGAGTGTGAGGGTGTACGAGTGAATCAGTGATGCCCTGTGTGCCGCTTGGTCCAGGGTTTGTTGCTGATTTTCTCCCTGATTTAACATAGTCTCCAAACAAAACACAGCCCTTGATCAAGATGAAGCAGTTACAGAATTAATAACTATAAACAAATAAATAACTATACATTCTCTGATGGATATTGTTAACTATGAATGCTATATTATTAGCTATTAATTACTGTATTATTACTGTGCTAGTCACTCTTTCTTTTGGTTCTCTCACTTGTGAACCTCCGTTTTCTTTTCTTTGCTTCTCTAACTTTTTTCCCCATTCTCTTTTATTCATCACTATTACGTCCTCTCTTTAAATCTGACTTTTAAGTTCACGTTTTTCTGTCCTTTTCTGTCTCACGCCTTGCCTTGCCTAGTAAATCGCCTTGATTCCTCGGCGCTAGGATCCAGCAGACCCTCCCTCCCTCCATCCTTCGCGCTCTCTCTCTCTCTCTCTCTCTATCGCTCTCTCTCTCTCTCTCTCTCTCTCTCTCTGTCCCTCACCCCCCCCCCCTCTCTCTAGTCTGTTTGAAAGTCTCCGCCAGACTCCGGCTGCAGCTCGCTGGATGGCGGAAGGTAGAGCGAGCAGCGCGGTTCCCAGCTCCAGCTCTCCCCTCACTGCTCTCGGCTAAAGGCTCTGCTGCTGCCGCTCCGTTGGACTACCGCGCTACTCCTCGTCTCTGCTCCTCTTGGTTTTTCTTCTGTTTTCCTACGAACTGCTCCCTTTGGCCGCTGTGTTTGTTTCTCCTGCTGGAGTACTAGCCTCGCCGTCCGAGAGCTTTTCTGTTTTGGAGAGAAAGAAGGAAAGAGAGAGAGGGAAAACTGTTTCCTGCATCGACCAACTACTAACTTCGACAGAGAAAAAAAAATCCTCCACAGGCTCGGACCGGTGGGCGCTGCGTTGGCGCCATAACAAAAATTCCTGCTTTTTAACGTCGTTTTCGTGCTTTTCCGTCTTCTTTTATACATTCCCCCTCTTCCAGCAGACGGATAACTCTGTCAACAGTTGCTCTGCTGCCAGCCCTCCATGTGCGGTGGGACATGCGGAGGCTACTGCAACCGTGCTGCTGCTGGCGGATTCTGTCCTTCGTCTTGTCCGCCTGCTTGCTCCTCTGGGCGGACTGCCATCCTGGTAAGTTCGGGCTATGACGTCCCTCCAAGTTTTTGTGTTTTTAGCATGCGTATTCCCTGTCCTAAAACCTCTTACACTCGGCTGGTCCCACCGTGTCTGCTTTGGTTAACCTGGAGGACTTGTAGAGCTTCGGAGTCGAGTTCTTTTGACACACATTTTCCGAACGAGCTTTCCAGTACCTCAGGAATTCTCATTACAATGTAGAGGAATTAGTGTTGCTGCTACTAAATGGCCAGCTCCAAGTCTCAGCTAAATCAATGTTCTTCTATTTTCACCCTTATATAACGTTTTCTTTTAAAGTAATAGCAATGGTTCTGTAGCAAGGACAACAGAACCACGGACACCCAAAGAGCCGTTGCACTGCATACTTGGTTCTTTGCTTGGTGCAGTTGGGTTCATGAGGGAAAACCTGTTGTAAATGCTGCTTTAAAACTATTGAACACGGTCCTTTAAGCTATCCAGTGGTTCTTTAGTAAAAGCTAGTGGTTCTGTTTTGTGGTTATAGAACCATAAAATCTTAAAGAACCATTGCCCTGCATTCATGGTTCTATACATTTGACTATACATTAAATGCTGTTTTAAAGAACCAGAATGCGGTTCTTGTAGGTCTTTAGTAAAAGGCAGCGGTTCTGTTTTGAACCATAAACACATTGAGACCTATTTGTAAAAGCGTAAATAGGAACATGTTTTTTTTGTGGTAAAAAAGATTCTTCTCATATTGGATCCTGTGGTTAAAGGCTCTTAAACATAACCCGGTATAAAATGGTTCTGTAGGCTATAGCTTGCACCAAAATGGGGTTCCACTCTTGTTCCCGAGCGAAAGAACCCTTTATCGGTGAATGTTAAAATGTAGCAAACACCGTGTTTGTTCCAAGCACCTGTAATGTGTTGTGACTCTAACGGTTGTAGTGGAGTCTAACGGTTAACGGTTAACGGTCTTGGCGAGTCCTCGCCTCTGAGCCACTGTGACCAGCTGAAGAAAGATAGACTGGACGCGTTAAAATGAGTGAAAATAAACGGAAATCAAAACAAACCAAGGGTTTTTTTCTTTCTTATTGTAGTGACTGAATTATATTTTAACTGAAAGGTCTCATTAAAGGCTGCATTAAAATGGCAAGGTTTTACACATGTGTTTTCTCGACTTATATGTTGTGTCACGCTCATAGTGACGCGTTTTTACCCGTTGCGTATTCACACGTTTTGTTTTTGTTTTTTTGTTTTTTTTTAAATTGGAAACGTGACGCCGTGTTCTCGCCTCTCGAAATGGAATGGTGCCTTGAATGAGAATTCCCAGGATTACTCAGGAATCAGACTGCTCGCTTTCTCAGCAAATCCGTGGGAGAACCAGTAAAGCGTGGAGTCGCTAGAAATCTCTAGAAAACGCCACGGACCCCAACGAGTAACCGACTTTCCTTTCACCGATGGTCCATTTAGCGTCAATGATGCAGCGTCTTAATGTTATTGTTAATGACCTTGACTGAGAGAGTAAGTGCATGAGGTTCCATCGGCTTCACTGTGGCTTCTGCAGCCAGGTGAGGGTTGAAATGATGGACTGATGGGTTGTGTTCATCTCATTTCCTGTAGTCAGTGTGTGGAAACCATATGTCATATATCTTGGATTTTGTTCCCATTAACAGCCAGGTGACCCCGTTTTATCTTCTGAGCGAGCACCCCACGGGTTTGGGCGTTGGACGACTTTACTGGAGAAACTTTGGCCAATTCCAGGTTATAACTTATGTATCATACATGTAGAGGTTTGTGTTGATGACCACGGCTCTAGTGTGCCGTCAGTTTGCTCAGCCCCTTTGCTCGCTTTTGATATCACTGTGCAGCAAATGCAAATAAATCTGTGATCGAAGTGATTTTTATTTATTTATTTTCTTCGCCTTCCATCCCTGACCCACTTATGGGCAAGTTGATAGTTTCCTGTAATCAGTGTGGCATATCATTTGCCAGGATTTTTGCATACAGTAATAAAATCCCCCAGCGCTCCTGTCCCTGTTCCTATCTCCCTCGCTCGCAAAAAATAACAACATCTCATTTAATGGAGACTACATAACCCTGAGCAGTGCATATAACACTGTGAATATGAATAGGGATATTTCTGCTTTTGTTAGGTAGCCTGGTGTGTTTCTCTTTGTATGGGCTTCATCTGGCATTCTGTCTGATTCGGACCGTGGAGACGAAGCAGACTCGAAGGAACCAGAACCAGGCAGAACTCTTCGAATGGAGCACGAGAATGTGGCTGCTTTAAAATCTTGGCTTTCCAAACAGAGGAGTGTTTTTATTAGTGTAACGAGTACCGCACGCCCTCTTCAAGAGTCCGGATGCCGGAGTTGTTTCTCCATTCCGGCTCAACTAAACTCAACTCGACACTCTCTTGGCAATGACCAGACTGAAGGAATACACTGGGAATTTCCAGCCTAAGCTTTGTGTGTTGTATGTATAGAATATGACGGTGTACTCTGGGCAGTAGTTTCCCTGTACTTAGTAAAACAATGGAAAACAACAGACTCAAAGCACATTTATAATATCAGCCAGGGAGCCAGGGCTAAAGCTGATGCGTTTGCGCTTTTTTTTCACGTTATAAACATTGTTACTGTTGATGTGTTACAAAGCGATAGTGATTAGTTAAATATTCATCTGTCAGATCTCAGTCTTTTAATTAGGTGATGGATTGATGGCCAAGTGACTGCGCATATGTTGTAATCAAATATCATAATTAAAAATATAGCGTTAACAATGTGTATTATACTAGAAACCTTGATTACGCATGCTACACTGTATCTGTAAACACACGTACAAAATGTCTACTCACTTTTCTGTGAGCTTGGCATCTTAGTATGTAGCCAAAGGGGGTTTATGCAGTTCTCCTTCTGTGTTTTGTTGTTTTTATGAACTCTCCATCTTTACATGTTTCTCTCTCTCTTTCACGCTCTCTCTCTCTCTCTCCCTTTTCCCCATTTGGTTTAACAAATGGTCGGTTTAACAAATGAAAAGAAGACGCAGAATACCCCCTCCCTTCCTCCTTCCTTCCATTTTTTTCTCTCCTTCTTTTGCGGCACTTCTCCGGTCGCTCAGGCAGCAGGAGGGAGGGAGAAATACAGGTATCAGAAAAGTGCTCTTTAACGCGTGCCTTCCACTCCCCCATCATCCATCCTACTTATTCTGCTTTCTGACAAAGAAATCGCTGCTCTGTCTCTCTTCTTTTCACTCTCTCTCTCTCACACACACACACACACACATGCACGCACACATGCACACTCTCTCCACCGCTCGCCTGCGCAATTCTGGGTGACATTTCTGAGCTCATCTGCCTCTGATAGAGCCGTTCCTGACACAGCTGCTGCTGGGGTGAAACAGGCAAAGCTTTTTTTTGCATGTGTTTTGGGGGGAAACAGAGAACACTGACACTTTATTTATCCCTGTCATGTTGGTAGGGTTGTGTGTCAGTGTGTGTGTGTGTGTGTGTGTGTGTGGAAATGTGCTGAGGGCCCGAGTGCTGACGGAGCGGCTCTGAAAGCCACAGAGACCTGGAGCGTCTGTCGACTGAAGGAGATGTGCCGAAGCTCGCTGCAGGACGCCCTGCGGCCCCCCAGCTGAGAAGGGTCCCAGGACGGACCCCTGGCTCTGGCAAACAAGCCGTGATCTAATGGAGCATGTCTTCTACTCCCTCAGTCAGTTTTTCCTCATTTTACCTCTGTTTTACTGCCACGTCTGACAACGCGAAAACACAGTGGGAAGGCAGAATGAGGGTTGTAGTGATAAAGATTGTTTACATCAAATTAAAAAGCTCAGTGTTTGCATGAGAAAGTGCATCAGGTACATGACAGACACAGTGCGATCTTTTAGGAAGTTATGTGCACGATAGCTCACAGATTATTATGCGATTCCATTGGTAATGAAATAACCACATAATGTAAAATGAAAACGATGTAGCTGCAAGGTTTCCTTAACATTGCAAAAGGAATGTATCGTGTGTGATATAGAAACTTAAAATATTAAGTTAAAAATATTTTTGAGTATTTTGCAATCACCAAAGGCTTCTAATGAAAAAAATCAAACGCAGAATGCTCTGACGTACGTAACGTGAGTCAGGCTGCACTCGTGCTGCATTTAAATGCTGCTGTTGCACCTGTACTAAAATGTCATGCCATAATTATGCTTGACTCATTGTTGTTGTTACGAAAATTCTTATTTATATTGTGACCTAAGGAGACTACACTAACACACTTCTCTCCTTCCCACTCCCAACTTCTTTCTCTCTTTCCCGACCTGGTACCCAAGCTAGTGCTGTAAAAATGTGCCTTCTAGTTCTAGTTAAGCCAGGCATATACAGTGCTGGGGAAAAAAAAAAAAGTAAAAAATATCCCTAGGCTCAGGTATAAGTAGCTCTGTCTAGAGAGCGGGAGAGAAAGAGGGGGAGAGTGAGAAAACGAGAGCGTTTTAGTCTGTTATTTCTGAGCCAGGAGAAACGGGTGCGCCATGCACCAGAGATCCCTGTAGTAATTTAAATCTCTTAAGAGGCGCTGGACTCCTCTGCCTTTATGATTCTTCGTCTTTTTTATTTATATATATATATGTGGGGCGAGGAAGCATATCTGCGTCTAATAGAAAAGGATAATTTGCTAAACGTCCGTTCGCCAAACGGCCACTTAATGCCCGTCTCGGGAGTGAGATAGCCCCGCCGCTGACATTTGGACGGGATTGGATTGGTGCTTGGCCACCGGAACGACATTATCACCGTCATCATCATCACCATCATCATCATCATCGCTGTGGTCTCCCCCTCTCTGGACCATTATCGGCTGAGCTGAGGGAAGCGAGACACTCTAATGTCCGCCAAGCCGTGTTATCAGTCGCGGGACCTCATCCCAAACCCGAGCCCCTTACAGATTAAGAGATATGGGATGAGGCGGAGGGTTGTACATGTGAGAGGCTTTCTAGCTTCTGTAGACTGTGTACAGTGCAATGCACTCTCTGAATTCCAGATGTAGTCCATCACCCAAGACATGGTTGGTGACTGAGGTTTGCAGCACTTAGTCTAATGTACTTAATAAGAAACATAAAAGTTTTAGTGCTTCAGTTAGCACTGCGCAAACTGTACAACTAAATCATCACGGATTTCTGACGATGTATGACTTACTGTAGCAGCTGAGGCCTGAATGTTAGAGACTAGGGCTTGGGATTGGAAGGTCGATGGTTCGATCCCCTCAGACGTCAGGAAATCCATGGCTGAGGTGCCCTTGAGCACGGCACCTAACCTCCAGCTGCTCCCTCAGTGCTGGGACGGCTGCCCACTTGCGCTGGGTGTGTGTGCTCGCTGCCCCTAGTGCACTGTGTGTGTGTGTTTATCGCCAAGCATGTGTTAAATGCAGAGGCACAGTTTAATTATATGTTGTGCCGTGACTATAAAAGCATGTTTCAGGTTGTGACATAACTTAGGGTTCTCCTCCAAGAGTGTTGAGCTGTGAAGTGACGTTGGCTTGGTGTAGTTCTAAAAAACAGGGTGGTTCTTCATGTGCATGTTTTTATAGCCACAGTGTAGGGTAGAGGGAGACCCAGGTATTGTGATTACTGTTTAATGTCATGCAGAATCCAGTATCATTGACAGCTATAAATCATGCCCATGTTAGTTTATTATTACTTTGTAATGATATAACAAACTATATATTCCTTTAAATATCCAGGCGAACAGAAACAGTTTCCACACTCTGAAGATGCCAGGCAGTGTGTTTCTCTTTCGGTGCCTTAATTTCAGTGCTTAATGGAGTGTGCGGAGAAAGAAGAGCGGGAAGAAAGAGTCTCCCGTCAAACAGAGCTCCACACTCGTGTCTTTCCTGCATTGTTCCACTTCATTGTTTCCATCAAGGCATGCTGGGCTCTCTTTTGCATGGTAAGGGTGGGCACTTCCCATCATTCTCTCTCAGAGCCACTCTCTCAGTCTGTGTTTTTTCGGGTGGTGGTGGTGGTGGTTGTAGTGGTGGTAGGTGGGTGGGAGGATTGGGGGGATGTAGGGGGTGGGTTGTTGTGCAGCAGGCAGCTTTGAAAAGTGTGCCACTCTTTTCTTGTGGCCCCGTTTGATTCCCTTCACTAAGGCCTGCTTGGCTTCCTGCTGGAGCGCTCTCTGGGCGACAGGCCGATTTCACGCTGCTCCGTGCAGGGTCTCCATTATCCCCAGCTCAAGTAGTGAGCAAAGCAGCTAATGCTGTCAGCAGCCTCACAGTTAAAGTGAACTGCACATCCACACTCTGTCTACTTCTCTCTCGCCCTGTCTCTACTCTGACTGTGTTTTTTTTCTCTCCCTCTCTACCTCTGTTTCTCTCTCACTCTTTTCCCAGCCCGAGTGCATTTGTATTCAAGTAGAGTTCGGGTTAATTCAGAGGCTTTATTGGTCTGTCTGTTGCTCTCTCTGTACCTGTCTGGATTCATGTCCTTCACTCTGTCTGTCTGTCTGTCTTGATGTCCGTTTGTCTGTCACTGCGTCTCTCGGTCTGTCGGTCTGTCAGTGTATTTTCCTGTCTTTCTGTAGTTGATATATATTCATTCTGAAGTACACACAGCTATAAAACTGTAAAATTATGACCGACAAAACAAATAGTTCATCACTGGCCAAGTGCCTTGGAGAACCTAAAATATACAACAGAACCTTTCAGGAGAAAAAGGATGCTACATTCTGACAGGCAACTAGAGCAAAACCACAAACATCATTTTCTTTTCCTGTCCGTTCATTCAAATTTCAGCATGTTTCGCTTAAATTAATAAACATGTGGTGAACCTCAAACTGTCTTAAAATATGCAGTGACAGGTTCTAAGCACCCGGGCGCATGTAGCTTTCTCTAAGTTTCTCTGATGCAGTGGTGTAGAACCCGTTTGTTTAAGGAAAAAACGTATATAAACACTTCATTTCCTCAGCTGTAGCAGCGGGGGTGAGCTGTACATACATTCCATGTTGAGTTTTACATGTTTGGAGAAGAGCTGAAAGATTAATCAGTTTTAAATAAATAATCACAATTTGAAAGTGTGGAATTTTCAAATCACAAGAGCTGTGATTGTAATTCTAGATGCGTAGAGCTGGGCGATATTAGCACAAATCAGTATCACGATTAAATTTACATTTTAGCACGATCACGATTAATGAACGTTATTAATTATGACTCTCATAGTACAGTATTAAAGCTAGGTTATTTTTTCTAATGTTGCCGGGAGCTTGTTCCTCTCTCGTTTTTTGAGCACTGTTTATATTTGGTGTGTGATTGTGCTTTTGTCGGCGGCACGGTGGCGCAGCAGGTTAGTGTCGCAGTCACACAGCTCCAGGAACCTGGAGGTTGTGGGTTCAATTCCCGCTCCGGGTGACTGTCTGTGAGGAGTGTGGTGTGTTCTCTCTGTATCTGCGTGGGTTTCCTCCGGGTGACTGTCTGTGAGGAGTGTGGTGTGTTCTCCCTGTGTCTGCATGGGTTTCCTCCGGGTGACTGTCTGTGAGGAGTTGGTGTGTTCTCCCTGTGTCTGTGTGGGTTTCCTCCGGGTGACTGTCTGTGAGGAGTTGGTGTGTTCTCCCTGTGTCTGTGTGGGTTTCCTCCGGGTGACTGTCTGTGAGGAGTGTGGTGTGTTCTCCCTGTGTCTGCGTGGGTTTCCTCCGGGTGCTCTGGTTTCCTCCCACAGTCCAAAAACACACATTGGTAGGTGGATTGGTAACTCCAAAGTGTCCGTAGGTGTGAGTGAATGTGTCTGTGTTGCCCTGTGAAGGACTGGCGCCCCCTCCAGGGACGCCAGTGGACCCTCCAGGACCCACCGCGACCCTGAATTGGATAAGGGTTACAGATAATGAATGAATGTGCTTTGGTCGCTGAAACATTTATATTAGACTTTTAGTTCAGTGTCGTATTAATTACAGTCAAAACACAGCACCTGCAAACCACAGATGCTGTTTTTTTTTTCTTTGGAATATTTAACATATAACTATAACTAGCGTATTAGTTATAACGTATAACTACTCTTCTGTGAACATGACGGTTTTGCACTTGACATTGAGCCATTAAAATTAAAGCCACATTTTCTTGGTCGTAAAAACAGCCCTTGACTGTAATTTATGAAAAATAATTGCAAATTAAATCACATTCTATTTATATTGTCCGTCAGTTTGGAGCGGGATGGAGAGGGCGAAGGGAGCGAATTTGCTTACAGGGCCAAGCTGGATGCATTTTAGATGATCAGTGCCATTAATTCAGAACCGCGGAGCTGATCACTCAAGTTGTTTTTTTTTCTTTTTTCAGGGAACATGTGGTAAAGTTCATCCATCACTTTTTGGCTTCGTACCACAGCTGTTTCTCCTTTCATCTTCAATTTATTTTTCTTTTTTTAACCTCCTTCAAAGATTGATGGTTCATCTATCTATCTATCTATCTATCTATCTATCTATCTATCTATCTATCTATCTATCTATCTATCTATGTGTCTCGCTCTGGCGGTCGAGTCCTTTCCGTCTCCCTGCTGGCAGTGATTTGTACCTTGATCAAATATTTACCAAGACAAGAAGAACCCAGGCCGTTGACTCCTTTTTTTCCACCCATATTTTTCTTCTTTTCTCACTCTGACAGTGTTGGTAAGCTCTGTTAGTCAGCTTCCACCTGCTTAAGTTGGCGTCGTCTGAGCCTTCCTGAACACTGTCTGCTGGCTGTAGCCGCTCTATTTTTGTCGGCATGTGGAGGAGTCTGTGGGTCTGATGAAGGTGAACTCCAGGCTTAATTCATCACGTCTCGATCCCATAATCAAATGTTCTTGGAGATGTTCCTTTACTGGATCCAGTTTGTTGGAACAGTGATTCTGAAACAGATTTTGTCTTCTCTTGTCCAGTGCTGGAAACCCATCTCTTTGCTAAGTTTTAAATATTAACAGCTCTAGACATCTGGCTTTCACCTGAGAGTCTGGGAGGATTAGCACTCAGTGTGGCCTCCTTTGACATGAAAGAACCATTTGACTGAAATGTAAACCAACCACAGATCTTTGTTTTGCATAATGTACAAGGGCAGGTGGTTGTCAGAAGAGTGGTAAACAAAAACTATGGTTTGTGGCAAATGACAAATGATGGTGGGAGACCTGAAGAGTCAGCCATGTCTCATCAGCTGTATCTTGTGTTGAAAAGCGTTTTTGTCATGCCGTGTGGCACAGGTATAGCATTAACACCGGCTAACTCAAGAAACTGGTGCATGGAAGATGCAGGCAATCACCTAGATTAAAAATACATAAGTTTATCTATTTTTGTGGGTGGAAGATTTGGAGTAATACATCTATTTGCCCATCTGTGATACTCCTCAGCCATGTTGGTGTAGTGAATAGCTGAAGCCTTGTAACAGTACTTCCCTACAGTTGTAGAAATGGCTCCTGTTGGTTCTTAGCTGGAAACTAAGAGTGATTCTACCATGGTGCTGTTCCAAATAACCCTTCTTGGCATTTTTATTTTTACAGCCATAGGAATGGACTCAGTACTCACTGTGTGCCATTACGGCTGGGGTGAATGCTTGAGGATGGGGGGGATTTGCTGGAACAGATTTGGCCTGCTCCTGAATTAAGGTCTGGATAGGGCCCACATGGGGGCTGAGCTGTATATAAAGGAACCTGAAATGGCCTTGTTTTGACCTGTAAATAACCGGGCTCCTGATTGTTTGCTGGGAGAAGGTGGGTTCTATGATGCTGTGCATACAGACGGCTAGATTGACAGACGGAAAGGTGCTTATTTAACCCAAAAGTGTCTGCAAAATTATACCTGCAGCAGAAGTGCTACACAAAATTGCATACATTATCATAATTGGAAGAAGGAGAGATAATGGGTAGAATAACCTTTGGAACCAATTTCCCAGACTAGTCTTGGACTAAAAATTCAAAACCGTTTTCATTCGAGGTTTACATGTAATCTGCTTCCAGGAAAACAGCCCTAGGTATAACAGCAGAAGTATTAAGATTGCCAATGGCTCTGTGCTCATGTGTGGCGTTGTGTTGCCTGTCTTTGATGGATCCGGATGTCAGCGCCTTCACTCTTGATGGCTCCATTCCTCCTGCATCATTCATCCCCCAAAACAGCATGACGAGTAGAAAAGAGGAAACTATTAGACACCCACTCCTCCATATACATCACATCAGCGAAGGAAATTGCCACGCCGAGTTATTTGTTTGGGCGTGTGTGTGTATATGGAATGGGCTTTTTAAACTTGGTAATGCCATGCAGTTTCTGGGAAGCCCGGTCACACATTCAGAAACGGCCATTTTCCCAGGCCTAATGCATTAGCGTTGCATTAGGGGGACGCTCGAAAGAACCAGGCTGGTTACAGTGGGAGAAAAGGCTTCACGAAGTAGAAGGAGGGGGGGGGGGGAGCAAGAGAGAAAGCAAAGAAGCAGGTGGTAATGGGTGACATTGATTAAATTGAACATGGAAGCTTCCAAAATACTCACTGTTGTTTAGAACATACAGCATTAATAAATCAGAGCTTTTGGTTTGCAGGCTGCTTCGTGAACAGGCAGCTTGTTTTGTTTTCTATCAAAGCTTCTAAAATGACATGCATATGGCGGTCATGAACAGTGGGATTGTCATCAACTCTGACTCTTTTAAAAGTATTATATTTACATAAGCCATTGTGTTATGAAAGAATATTAGTTTATTCCGAATATCACCGAGCGGTAGAAGGAAGAAAATGACTACACAACGTTGTGTCAGGCAGTCTGGGGAAGTGGCGCTCCTCCTCATTAAATTCTCGCAGTGGCGTTGGTTTTTCCACTTTAATGCTTCGTAGGACACTGCCTTTCCTCCGCCCCGAGAGGAGGGGAGGGTGGGAGAGACAGAGAAGGAAAGAGCAATAGAGAGACATGGCCTGTGGACTCCCCCCACACAACCCAATTTGTCTTACTTCTAGGGAGGCTGTTCGGACTCCAGCGCTGCTGTTTCTTACTGCCTTTTTTTTTTTTGCCTGCTCTCCACCCAAATTGGCATGGTTCTTCTTTTTTCTCTCACTCCTTTTTGTACCTCTTTTTTTCTCAGCCAGTCCACATCTCCATGCAGTGATCAGTCATCCTACTATTGAGTGTGCGCTGAGAATGGCTCATGATCAAAGTCTGTCTGTTCTGATTTATTCCAGCCGTAAGAACCACTCAGCATCGGAGTCTAGTGGCTTCGGAGAACACTAGGCTTCTTCTCTCTTTTCTCTCTCTCTCTCTCTCTCTCTCTCTCTCTCTCTCTCTCTCTCTCTCACACACACACTCTCTCACTCTCTCCCCTCTTGCTCTTTCATTCTGTCTCCCTCCCTCCCCATATTCAAAGGAATAGCTGTCTGTGCATATCAAGGTTTTTCAAGCAGCACGTCCTTTACAGGCCAAGACTCCGGTAATGATTTTTTTTTTCTTCATTCATCAGCTCACATTCCATAAAAAGAGCATGATCTGTATGATCAGTCATGTGTATTCATCAGTCGCTCTTTCAAAGGATGAAAATTGTTGCAGCTGGAGGCAGTTCTAGAACTGATAGCGGCAGGAAATGATCAATAATGTTAAAGTCAGGGTCCCGTGAATCAGTGTGGAGTTCCACATGGGGAACGTTAAGATCCGCTGTACTGCTCGTATTTGGGAAGGAACATGGATTTAATGATGCTGCTACTGATACTTGGTCTTTGGTTGAAGTGAGGAGTAAACCTTTGTAATTCATGTCAGAATGTGACGTTGTGGTCCCCTTTTACACCGTGTTTTGTAACAGAATAATACATTTAACAAAAGTGTAGCTACGGTGACTGTTACCGATGAAAACAGAAGCATTTAAAATTGTTTAAATGTCTATGTATAATGACATAAGTTTTTAATAAGTCAGGTAATTACTAGTTACACATATTTCATCATTCATTCATTCATTCATTCATTATCTGTAACCCTTATCCAGTTCAGGGTCGCTGTGGGTCCAGAGCCTACCTGGAATCATTGGGCGCAAGGTGGGAATACACCCTGGAGGGGGTGCCAGTCCTTCACAGGGCAACACACACACTCACACAGACACAGGGAGAACACACCACACTCCTCACAGACAAGTCACCCGGAGGAAACCCACGCAGACACAGAGAGAACACACCACACTCCTCACAGACAGTCACCCAGAGGAAACCCACGCAGACACTGGGAGAACACACCACACTCCTCACAGACAGTCACCCGGAGGAAACCCACGCAGACACAGGGAGAACACACCACACTCCTCACAGACAGTCACCCGGAGGAAACCCACACAGACACAGGGACAACACACCACACTCCTCACAGACAGTCACCCGGAGGAAACCCACGCGGACACAGGGAGAACACACCACACTCCTCACAGACAGTCACCCGGAGGAAACCCACGCAGACACAGGGAGAACACACCACACTCCTCACAGACAGTCACCCGGAGGAAACCCACACAGACACAGGGACAACACACCACACTCCTCACAGACAGTCACCCGGAGGAAACCCACGCGGACACGGGGAGAACACACCACACTCCTCACAGACAGTCACCCGGAGCAGGAATCGAACCCACAACCTTCAGGCCCCTGGAGCTGTGTGACTGTGACACTATATTTCATCATTATATTTCTAATTATATTTCTGTAAAAGTGAACACAGAGCGTGTTTTTGTATTACATTGGTTAATATGCAATTACAGATTTATGAGTGACATTTATTCATTATTAAATCAGACCAAAATGGGTTCATATTGACTTTAATCCCACATACATCCTCTGCTGAATATACTGTTTAGCGCACTTGATTTTCCAGCGTAGGGACTAGTGACTGGGGCCCGTTTCTGACTGCAGCATCTCAGTTGTTGTCATTCAGCCTGGAAGCAATAGAATTGACAGATACATGTGTGCGGATGAAGAAAGATAAATGTCACCATCTGACTCAAAGAATGCTCCCACGAGCCTTTTTTTCCCATTCCAACTGCCCTGTTGGCAGCATCCTTTCTTTCTGCCACCCGTCCACCATCCTTCTATTTCAGCCCTGGTATAAAAACTTTAAGCTGGAATGCAGGGGCCAGACTTTTTTTGGACGGGGGAAGCATGAAATTGAACTGGAAAGTGGCTTGACGGCGGTGATTAGCACTGCAGGTCTGGAGAAATGTTGTGGCTGGACGTGACCTCTTCTGACCTTTCGGTATGCACAGCTTAGTTGCTGGGAAGGAGAGGTTTCTCTCTCTCTCTCTCTCTCTCTCTCTCTCTCTCTCTCTTTCTCTCTCTCTCTCTCTCTCTTTCTCTCTCTCTCTCTCTCTCTCTCTCTCTCTCTCTCTTTCTCTGTCTTTCTAATCAAGATTTCCTGACCAACACGGTGAAGGTGGTTCACTCATATCCAAGCAGATGTCTAACAGATGGGCCTCTCTATTTTTCCCTGAGGGACTTCTGGAGTTTCTGTTCTCCATCATACTCTCTCTCTCTCTCTCTCTCTCTCTCTCTCTTTCTCTCTCTCTCTCTCTCTCTCACTCAGCTTCTTTTCACTCTTCTCCCCTTTTTTTCCCCCCGTCAGCTGTTTTTCTTTAAATGGCATCAGTAGGGAGGGAACAGGCGTTTCCAGAAAGTCTTTGGCCGGAGCGCCTCTCCATCCCTCATGCGAAGACAAGCGCCTGTGTTCCACCTGAACCCCCTCTGGATTTACACCGCCGCGGCGCCCATCTTTCTTCCGTTAATCACCCCGGGCCTCGCTCGCCCGTCCGCCCGAGGCTTCGATGGATGACCCGCCGGGGAAATAGAATGGAGATCAGCCAGCCGGAACGGAGAGAGAGGAGAGCCGAAGAGAATGGTGGAGAACGAGGGAGAATTGGAGGCGATGGCAGAGGAGAGAAACAGGAGAAATGTGGAGAATGGAGGAGATATATAGAAGGATAGAGGAGACTACTGGTAATGGGAGGAGAATGGGAGGCATCGATGCTCTAACTTCCATGCCATTACCTCAACACACACAACCAGCAGTGAGCCAATAGTGTGGCAAATAGTCAAAACATCTCCCAGTGTGCAATCTGTGATCATCTGCAGCTTCTCACACAATGCTCTCCAACAATGAGAACAAAGTCGCGCGATGAGCTGAGCAGCATGAAATATACAGTCCATTATTCGTGGCATTATGATTGTATCCTCTCTCCTATTACAGCCCTTAGTTGTTATCTGTATAATGCATTGTAACTCCATGAGTACGGTGTTACTGTGAATGTTGCAAACGTTCCCCAGAGATGTCTCCCCTGCTAGCATTATAGTGAATATGTCAAGTAATATGTAGAGAGAGAAAAGCACTTCTTTTATGTCATTCCTCTTTGTTACTGCTTACAGAACCCAACATAAAAGCACCTATTCTAAAATAACTCTTGAAAATCATGTTTACCTTTGAATTGCATAAAAAACCATGACATAAGTACACTTTCGGCAAAACTCTCACAGAGCGTGAGGCTCGTAAACTGTAAAAATCTAGAATTGTGGTCTGTCGGATGTTCTACAGTCTTTGCGTATACAAGAAAATTGTTTGAAAAATCGCTAATTGTATATAATATGTGTTTAAGCCTGTTATTATACGGCATTTAATATTATTACTGTTTCATACCTTACTTTTGTTTACTTGTTTAAAGTCCACTACATTCAATGCCTTTGGCCAAAAAACGCCTACTGTGACAGGAAAGGACTATTTGAAAGACATGTAAAGTAGCCAACTTCAGACCATTTAAGTTGTTTCTTACTGCGTCTAAGAGAGGGCAGTTTTTAAAGTGGAGCTAAAGAGCAGCAGGAACCTCATCAGTATGCCTGGGCAAATACAAGGGTTTTATACTTAATACCAACTGAATCCTTGCTAAAAGCTCAGAGAGGTTGAGTAAAATATACAGCAAAGAAGTACATAAACATTGGTTTAAGAGTAGCCAATAAGAATGCAGGAAATATCAGATCTTCAGTGCACGTGTGTTGCCAGGGTCTGAGACTGAGACTAATAACCGTGGTTTGATACAAACACGTTGTTTCCAGGTTATTTTTCGTCAAGGAACGAGTCTCAGACTATTTCATATTTACGTTCTCGAGTCATGAATTATGCAAAGGTGGGATATTGTTGTTAATATCGTCGACGATCGACGCCTATAGCTAAATCATTGCTGTCAACTAGAAAGGAAAACAGGAAATGACTAATTATATCCAAGACGAATATGAGTTGGACAAGTTCAGGATATTTCATAAGCGTACAATAGAACTAGGCTCGAGGCCTGTCGAGCATTCTGTCTGACATTTCTGACTGAACAGCCTCCCTGTTTGTTCTGCTTTCAGTGCCTAGCGGTGCCTTGGTGTTGGGCCAAAGAGTCGAGTTTTTGGGCGATGTCACTTCGAGAAGCTCCACCGTGACAGCCTGTTGACAAGCGCTCACAGAACGATCCAGAAAGGAAATCTAATTACCATTAAAAACAGGCCCATGGCTCCAGGACCTATTAGCTAAAGTGAACGGAAAGCATTAGCGACAGCTCTGCCTGTCCTGGACTTTTTAGTGGTCACGCAGATCAGTCCTTGCCATGAGCAGTCTTTCACACTCATCTTATCTTTTTCTGTTATCCTTTGGAGAGATGTTTACTAATATTTAGTTTTGTCTGACAGAGTGTTGCTAGGATGCGTCTATTTTAATCTGGCTATGTTTAGTCTGCAAAACTTTAGAGTTATAATTAGATGTTGATGCACCTTCAAGGTTGTTGTTTTGCAAGAATTTAGTTTCTTTACTAACTTTGCCATGGAGCCTATCTCAAAACTCCCAGTTTTTTTCTCCAGACTTCATACTGACACCTAATGACGTGAATGTATTTGAGATTCTGTATTAAACTGGTTTCAAACATGGCTGTCCTCCTGGGGGTGACCCACTCTAAGGAGCATAAACGGGTTAAAACATCTCAGCTGTAAAAACACAAAAGCACACGACATATTTCATAAATATAGTTTGCTCTGACTGTGGTAGGAATGACTTCTTGCTCCTATAAGCACCTGTGAGCCAACACTAGGCTGTGTCATCAGAAAAGTTGGCCTCATGACTCGGCTAGCTGGATGACTGCGTTTAGCGTAGCTGGGTGTGTGGCAAACTGACTTTGGATTTGGTGACCTTCCCGAGGCAGCTGTTTTGGCCATGTGTGTATGAGTTTGTCTGAGAGTTCGAGTGTGTGTGTTGGCTTCGGTGTGTGTTGGTGTACAGTAGTCGGCAGAGACCCTGCCGGCCCCTACACACAGAGGCCTATTGTGTTGCAGGGGAAGTGTTTCGGGCCATGCAGCAGATGGCGGGTAACAAAATATCATTACATTTCCGCTCGGAGCTGTGCTGGCAGCCAAATGATAATATAAAACTCTCAGCCCCTGCCTGTAATGAGATTCGCTGACCTTATTACCAGCCAGTACAGCGCAGGGAAAACTCCATATAGAGAGAGGGAGAGAGGGATGGGATGTGGGAGGGATATTTCTCCAAGGTGTGTCGGAGAGTGTGTGTGTGTGTGTGTGTGTGTGTGTGTCTTGCATCTGTAACACTGTCAGCGTTTTGTTTTCTTACGCGCCACTTTGAAATATCACACCACGTTAGACTTCCTGCAAAGCCAATGTGCTAAAGTCGTAATTCTAATTTATACTGCAGTGGTTCCTTCTTGGAAAGCTGGGGCACGCTTTTTTATTTTCACTCTTTTTCTGTGTTTTTTATGTCCCTTATTGGCCTTCTGTAAACACACATTACACAATGTCCTGAATTATAAAGCTATCAGTGTTTTATTAAGTTATAAAACAAACTTAAAACAACATAAGGCTTCATGACTGATGTAATAAGATCACATTTAGGGCTTTAAATCCTAGTGTCGTCACGGTTGGTTAAAATAATTTTAGCAAATATTTATTTTTAAATTATATTAATGATTAATAATTTAAGGCCTTCCAATGAAAAGCTATATCAGCCATTTCCACTGTATGTTAGCACTGCTGTTTGTTGCAAGGGCTCGGATCTGTTCTTATTTTAACATTTACTTCACATATAAAACTATACACAAACATTCAAAGACTTTCAAAGGACGTTCAAAGGAACATTTAAATCAGCAATGCTTTAGTTTAGTTTAATCAGGTTATTATTTTAGTCATTTTTGCTCGTTTTGTCTTCATAATATTCTCTTCAGCAGCAACAGAAAGAATGCATTTGTAAATACAGTGGAACCTGTACTAACGAACTTTCCAAGATATGAACCGGGCATTTGAATATTTTTTGCCTCCACCAATGAACCACGACTCTAGAAATGAACCCGAGCCTCCTCCGAGCTGGCGTCTGGAAATGACCACTGACCCCAATAGGCGAGTCTCCCAGCGCCCCCAGACTTGAGTGAGCTTTTAAGATTAGCACATTGTAGCTTTAGCGATTTAGCATTAGTGTAAATAGCAGACATCGACATTCGTGCTAAGTTAAGCCGTATCTACGCTTCGTCTCCCCGCATTCACCACCTACTCTCCGTTATTCCCCCCACCCCCCACCTCCCGTCATACAGCCAGTGCCTGTGTTACTCCTCCAGCCAGTCGTCACGTCTTCAAGGTAGTGATGTGTAACCACTTACAACTTTATTATTTCTTTTTTATTACTGTTTCCACTGTATTTCTCTTTTATTTTTAGTAACGCTACATGTATTTTTTTACTAATCTGAGAGTGTTGTAAACATATATCAGCGCAGAAAGGGTGACTTTTGGGGTGGGGGCTGGAACGCATTAATTGCTTTTCCATTATTTTAAATGGGGAAAATTGACTCGAGAAACAAACTTTTCCACTTACGAACCGGGTCACGGAACGGATCAAGTTCGTAGGTAGAGGTTCCACTTTATGTTCTTTGTAATGTTCCATATGGCACAATACCACTCTTTCTTTTCTGTTACTAAGGTATTTAAACTATGCCTTATGGTCGATACTGAAGCAATATATCTTTTTTCAGAACAGTCACACTTTGAAAAGGACTATTTTTATCGACACTGGATAAAATACAAAGCTAAAACCTCACATTACACAATGCAAGTGTGTGCTATTTCAGGATATTTCAAATCAGGGATACACATTGTTTTCTTTCTGCAGTCCCGTGTGTTTTCTAGTATTAATAGTAGTGAATAATACAGACCTGCTATGACTTATATAATATAATATTTTAATTTACAGTAAAAATTAAAAATGGCCTAAAAAATGCAATCTGCTTTACATTCTCTGTGCTCTGAATGTCTTACTCATAATCTGGAAATTTCACAGCACGGCCCCAATAATTCAACATGCTGTTTTGCTTGGCTTTGCTTTCTACTGCTTCCCCCCCTCGCCAACCCTTTTCAAATCTCAGGATTTAATTATTCACCGCGAACACTGGCCAGCTCAGCATGTTGGAACAAACCTTTGGGACCGGTTCCTCTTCGTCTTCCTCTGTTCGGATCCTTTATTTATTTATATATTTTTTTAAGGAGCCGAGGTAGTGAGCGGCCAGGTCCTGGGACGATGCACGTTTGCTGGCCAGAGGTTCGGGAAAAACCATTACCTCATCACTTTACACCTGCGTTATCAGTCCTCCCTCAGGTCAGCAGTCTAATGGCCTTGTCCGTTCCCGTCTTGTTTTTTTTTTTTTATTATTCTTTCTCAGCTTTTGATCACGTACAAATGAAGTGGGTTTCCTCTGTGCTCTGTGGTGTTTTAGGGGTCTTTATTTGAGCTTCAGAGAGGGGTCTGGTTGTCGTCCAGGGCAGGCTGATTATGTTGATGTAACTGAATGGTTTTCTTGTTTGTGTACTCCTGTGTCTGTCCCAAAAAAACAAGGCCCTCCGCTCATGTTTCTCCTCTATTTCACCCTTCACTAGCCTAATGTATTCAAATCTGCCGAGTGTGCTTTAAGGTACATTCAGTGAATATTCATGATTTTTTTCCTGTTAACTTTAGCCCTGGTGTCATATTGACTTAAGAAATTCATGCCGAAGCGTCTGCTCAGTAACTCCAAAAACACTGTCGTTCTGGAATGAGCTCTGTTGTTGTGGTCTGCTCACCGCATTGCTATTCCAGGGGTCACTAAATGGCTAGATTCTCTTGTCTCTTGGCGCACAATCTTGCCACAGGATGGACACAGTGTCCTACGTGCTAGTATCAAAAGGGACACGTTATGAAAAATCACTTGTTGAAGGCATGAGCACATACGGTTGGACATCTGGACCCTCCCAGGCCAAGACAGTGAAAAAAGACCACCCAGACAGAGGGGCTTTTACAATGACACTATACCTGACCAGTCGGGCATTTTAAAATACAGGCCCGGGACCTGGATTCAAGGTCTGGGTTTGTAGACCTCTGCACAGAAGATTGCACTGTAGTCAGCAGGAGAGGAGCATGTATACGCCGTTTGAAGGCCGTGTTAAACATGCCGCTTTTGTTTTTTGTTGGGGCATGTTGGGTTCATGTGTTTAACAGCAGAGAGGACGAGTAAAGAGGTTGTTTTAGAGCTTCAGAGGAGGAGAGCAGATCTGAAAAGACTAGTAACACGTTCCATAATTAAGGAGGCGTGAGGTTGCCCCTTCCAGCAGTGACCGTTCAGAATTTTCAGGACAGATAGAAGACCAACATCAGAAGCCTTGTCAGAAGTGGTCAGAGGAACACTTCTTTCATCTTTTTCGTCTTTTCAGCATGTTTGCTTTGGCTGTGATTAGTCTTAATTGATATGTAGAAATATTAACCCATGCACGTCAAGTTCCCTTGATAAAGCGAATGATCGAACAAACTTTTTTTTGATAACAGTTTTTATAAACCTGTGTTTATAGATCTGTAAAAATGTGGTTATAACTTTTCGTAACTTGTTAATACTTTGTGAGCATATGTATAAAATTAATAACACCTCGTAAGACTCACTATAATGAGCGATATAATAATCACTATAATGAGCGATAATTACTTTGTAACTTATACACAAGTGTCACTACAGGAGGTTCTCGGGTTACGATGTTTTGTGATTACGACACATCTCCCACTGACTGTATAAAGCCTTGTTTCGACTTAAGTGGTTTTGCGTCGTAAACGTCGTAACGTGAACTTCGTGTTTGGTGTGCGCGGCGGAAGAATACACGGTTACGCGGCTCGGGACCGAGGAAGATAGGTGTAAGGACAGGATAAGTGCTTACAGTATGTTATTTACGTACAGTATGTTCCGACTTACACCGAAAATCGGTTTTACGATGCGACGTAGGAATGGATCAACGTCGTAAGTCGAGGACCCCCTGTATAATGAATAGTGACACATGTTTATATGTTGAAAAATAATCAATTATAACTCAAGAGGAATTATTGCCATTTATAAGTGTCCTTACAAAGCATTTCTACCGAATTCCAAAGAGTTATAACTGCACTTATAAAGGCTTATATACACAGGCTTCATATAAAGTTCTGCCCTTTTGTTTTGTGGCTGTGCATTGTAGTTCTGTGTTTGTATATTTCTTTCCTGATTTGTACTTTCCATTTACAAGAGCTCGATCTCCTAGGACAAATTCCTTTTACATGCAGGCATACCTGTCTAAAGATGATGTGATTCTGGATCTATTTCAACCCCACAGTTGCGCTGTGTTAAATCAGTGTTCTATGTTAATGTGTGTATCCTCATTCTAACGCAGCGCACATGTTGTCTAGTTTGCATTTGCACTTCCTTTTTTCTCCTTCTCGATACACATTTTGATCGACACGCTCTGCCTCTCCCCTCTCCTTTGCCAGCATGATATGCCTTTGGACGTCGCCGTAATCTCCGGAGCAGCCTCGCTTTCCCCTAAGCCGCATGGGCACAGACGCAGTTATCAATCCAAACAGACAAATGTCATCGCTAAGCTTCTTGTCTGCGGCGGATTGAGCTCTCCTTTCAGAGGAACTGCAGTTATTTCAGGGCCTTATCGTCTTCATCTTTGATCTTCATTATCTCTTTCAGTGGCCACTGGACTGGACGCCTGCAGACTAGGGGTAAAGTCAGGCACATATCGGGGTCATAAGCCCCTACAGCCGTGCCGCCGCTGATAACAAATGATGGGGAAGGGATGGGGGGGGGGTCTAAATTAAATGGCGTATCACTGGGTGGATTTTCCACACCTCTGGCTCTAGGCCTAAGAGCCTCTATCTAGATCACAAGGCCTAGGTCTGGAATTAGGCATTGAATGAGACTGGTTCTTCCCATGGATTGGCCATGGAAACCTCTGGCCAGATCTGTCGGCCTTGCTGTTGGTTTACAAACTGCAAGATGTGGTGAATGTGGCTCATTGCATCTGCCTAATTGATCACACAAACTGCAAGCCTATTCCTGTGTGGTTACTGTTACCTTGCAACCGAACCCACAAGCCATTGTGTCCAGTCTTGACCACATAGGGTTTTTCATTCCAGCCAAAAAACAACTGATTCTGCTTGTTTAATCAGTTGGCTTCTGCCTTATAACTACTCATCTGGTGTATTCCCTCTTGTTTGTTTGGAATTCAAACTACAACCCTACAAGCCCTGTATGTGTAAAACAAAGCATTTGATCAGAAATATTGATATTTGTGTAGTGTATATTAGTTAAAAGGATTGCGAGTTTGGTCACCTTTTGGAAACATACCTGACTAAGAAACTTACCTAATTAACTCGCTAGGAAAAACTGTCATTTTTTATTGCTTAGCTGAACAACCTTGTCTCGGTAGCTGCTAATAACCTACCGTGGTAGTCCAGCCTTAAGAGAGTGACCTGAGAGAATACAGAGCTACTTACACGACCAATCAGGGCAAAAGGAACAACTCATCGGGGGCAGGTTCTTAGATTTCCTATGCACTGTGAGCTTCTGACGCTGCCCATCAAACGCTTTCATTAGATGTGAGTTAGACTTGTGAAAAGAGGGAGAATCGGAAGGACAGAAACTGTACAAAGCAAGGTTTCAACACCTAGCAACAGTGTGTGTGTGTGTGTGTGTGTGTGTGTGTGTGTGTCTGGCAAGAAGAGCACAGTTCCTCTGGGCTGTTTGTGAACCGTAAGGGCAACATATGATCTGATTTTATTTTAGTTTTTTTCCACAAAAAAAACAGAAAAGGGTGAGAGGAGATGGAATGAGAGGCAGTTGGGAGGGAAAATAATAGAATAGAAAGAGAGAGACAGACAGACAGAGAGAGAGAGAGAGATAGAGAGAGAGAGAGAGAGAGAGAGAAAGACAGCCAGCCAGGGTCATGAAATGGCCACTAGCTGAACTTACAGCCTAAGTGCTGGGGGGCAAGCTCTAGTTCTAGCTCGTTCGCTGGTTCCCCAACAGTATTGTTCTCTGGGGAGATGGCTTTGCTTTACCCTGGCTTCTGTGCTACACTGAGGAGAAAATCTTTCATTTTCTTTTGTTTCTTGGGGCCTGATTGTGTGGGAGGCAGTCAAACATGTTGCCTTTTAACGCCAACAGCAATGACGACAACTTACAGCGGGTCTGCATTATGTTTTCTACCACAAGGCTTGAGATGTGTTGGCGATATCCTTGTAAAAAAGAGGTTTACATTATTTAGTAATAGATGGACCTGGATGACACATAATGCCAACTGACCGACTAACACCTGGACCTGGAGGTTGTGGGTTCGATTCCCGCTCCGGGTGACTGTCTGTGAGGAGTGTGGTGTGTTCTCCCTGTGTCTGCGTGGTTTTCCTCCCACAGTCCAAAAACACACGTTGGTAGGTGGATTGGCGACTCAAAAGTGTCCGTAGGTGTGAGTGTGTGAGTGAATGTGTGAGTGTGTGTTGCCCTGTGAAGGACGGGCGCCCCCTCCAGGGTGTATACCCATCTTGCACCCAATGATTCCAGGTAGGCTCTGGACCCACTGCGACCCTGAACTGGATAAGCTCTTACAGATAAGGAATGAATGAATGAATAATTAATCTTAATTATATTATCAATTGGCTTTCTCTAACACTGGTTATGATATTTGATTGACCTGTCCAGGCAATTAGGTTATTTTCAGGCACCGAGCAAAATAGCAAGAAAATAAAAAATCACTATTATCCCCCATTCTCTCAGCGCCATGTGATGGCGAGCTCATTTTAAGACAAGCCTTCAAACTATTAGGTAATGGACGACTCTTTAAATGACACTTAGCGTTTTTAAAAAACAGCTCCATCATTGTGAGGAACAGGCCTACAGCTTGTCTACATGTTAGCTTAAGATAATGTGCTGTCGAGGAACAAAAAACAAGCTTTGGCTTCACAATGGGCGTTTGATGGACGGGTCGGGACAGAACAAAGCGGGGGAAGAATGGACCTGAATAGGATTAAATGTAGTGGGCGGAGCACATTAGTGGTAGGTCAGCTCCCTTACTACTGCAAGTCACTTTCTCCAGTGTTGTAATCAGATTAATTAGCACTCGTCCGACACACTTGTGTGCACACACAGAGTCAGTGGACAAAAAGGACATTATTCTAAAAGGGTGGGGGGGGGGGCTGTGTGTGTGTCTGTGTGTTTGTGTGTTTCTTAGCGAAGCTCCTTTTGTGATGACTGACACTCTTTTAAGCTTTCCTCAGGCAACGTGAGCTGATTAGCAGAAAGCCTTCGCCACTGTCTACACAGTCACAATCCAGGCCTGATAGCATCTACGCCATTTACATATATCCCTCCACAACACCCGAGAACACATATCCCACTGTAGTTTCGCCTGAGGCCAGAGTATGTGTGCCCACATGTGTATGTATGGCGTATGTATATTTTCCCTGCTTTGGTGGGGTGGAGGATAATGAAATGAACTGACGGACGCATGGCTGTGGAGTGATATATGGGGACGCTGATGGGAATTGAATTCGCTGAGGTGGGAATGGGATTTGGTTTGGGTGTGAACTCATAATGATGTTGGCCAAATGGATTCGTAATGCCTTTTCATGAAGGTGGTGGGCCCACTCAAATGGTTTGACACAAATATTAATGCGTGTCGCGATGGAGCCGGATGGTGCAGGTGGAGAGGTGTGGGGGGGGGGGCAGCAACCTACCGCTGGCTTCAGGAAATACGGCCGGCCCTGGCCTTAAGTACATTTTCTTGAGCTAAATCACATGTAAATTGACCAATGTTGCCTGGCTTGAATTTATGTGTTTTGATTATGGCACGGTAACAAGAAAAAACTGGCAACCCAGAATCAACATTGATGAGTAATGACCGTTCTGAAACCACTCCTGTCCAAATAACTCAAGGGCGGCATGGCATCCGCTGTGTTTATTCAATCCGGCATTAGCAGCGTGGAAAAAAAACATCATAACCACTTCCAAAGGACACCCATTTCCTATAATGTTCTGATTGACTGTGGCTTTAATAGCACACTTTTGTTTGAATGTTTTCATTTCCGGTGTGCCAGGTAATAACTGTTTATACCTCTGAGGGTAAAAATCAACGCCTGCCTCTTCTACCCTCTAATAAAAGGCCGCAGCGTTCTCGTCCAGGTGTGTTGTTGGAGCAGTAATAGTGATATTTCTTGCCAAAGCTGTACTCCAACAAAGGCCAGGAACTACAAGTGTAGATTTAGAAGGAACAGGCCTTTTTTACCATTCTGGCTGTTCACTTATTTAGTATTAGTTCATAAATTAGTTGTATTTACATAGAACAGTAAAGGCAGTGTTTCCATCCATCCATTATCTGTAACCGCTTATCCAATTTAGGGTCGCGGGGGGTCCAGAGCCTACCTGGAATCATTGGGCGCAAGGCGGGAATACACCCTGGAGGGGACGCCAGTCCTTCACAGGGCAACACAGACACACACACATTCACACCTACAGCCACTTTCGAGTCACCAATCCAAGGCAGTGTTTCATTTTGTTATTAATATAAACATAACAAAGACGGATTTACATTTAAGTAATGTATGCTAGCTTATACACAATTTATTTTTAAAGTGATCTTTGTGTGTGTGTGTGTGTGTGTGTGTGTGTGTGTGTGTGTGGAATTGGGGAATTTAATTTCTAAATAGACCAAAGTGATTCTGCAGGTTAATACAAAATGCTGCATTTGTAGAAAACCCTAACAATGGTTTTGATGGGGAAATAGGGCCTACAATGTCTATTCATTCATTCATTCATTATCTGTAACCCTTATCCAGTTCAGGGTCGCGGTGGGTCCAGAGCCTACCTGGAATCATTGGGCACAAGGCAGGAATACACCCTGGAGGGGGCACACAGACACACATTCACTCACACACTCACACCTACGGACACTTTTGAGTCTCCAATCCACCTACCAACGTGTGTTTTTTTTGGACTGTGAGAGGAAACCGGAGCACCCAGAGGAAACCCATGCAGACACAGGGAGAACACACCACACTCCTCACAGAGAGTCACCCGGAGGAAACCCACGCAGACACCGAGAGAACACACCACACTCCTCACAGTCAGTCACCCTGAGGAAACCCACACAGACACAGGGAGAACACACCACACTCCTCACAGACAGTCACACGGAGCGGGAATCGAACCCACAACCTTCAAGCCCCTGGAGCTGTGTGACTGCAACACCACCTGCTGCACCACCGTGCCATCCCTACAATGTCTAATATAATCTTAATGCATGCTCATGCATTTTTATTTACTATGTGACTATGTGTATCACCAAAACTGTGAGCAATTCTGACCTTGCATGTATTTCCAATGAAACCTCTCTGAACAACCTAGTTCACATTTAGTTTATTTTGTCATTGGTGGAGTTTCCCTTCAGCGTACTGTCATAATGTTTTTAAAAATTGCTGTGTTATGCGCAGTCTATTTCATTATTTAAGCGTGCTTTTTTTAATACCCAGTTGAGTTATAAATGAGCAAATGTCTGTGTGAGTTTGGATGACTGTATGACTGTATCTGAACAATGCTTTTCCAGAGCTGGGTTAATTAGCGCTTAACAGTTGTCTTCATATATAGGCTTTTGTGTTACTGCATGTTATCCTGGTGCTAAAGTTAAATTTGGATGGCTTTTAGATGTTGTTTTATATTTTGATGCTCTCACTGTGTCTTCTATTATGGTTCTTTTCCCTTGAGGTCTTATTATGAAGATTGTGTGGGTTTATTTGCCAAAAAAAAAAAAATTATAATTCATTTTTCATGATTTTTCGTTTTCCAACCTCCCTTTACTCCTTAGAATTCAGCAGGATAGTGCCTTTAAGACTCATGTAAATGAGTTTAACTCACCTCTGACTTCTGTGCTTCATTCAGAAAGACATCCAGGCTGAAAACTCCCGCTCAGTGATGTTACTGTGTTGGTGTTTCTCACACAAAACACTCAGTCACCTCTATCTTTTAGACTCGGGGTCATCAGAGAAGAGACCAAGCATCAGCTGGAGGGCTGTAAAGACTTGAGTGATTGGGCACCATTAATATCTGGGATGAGTTGAAGTGGATTTTGCAGTTCTGAACGAGTCGTCCAACATCAGTACCTGACCTTACTAAGTCTCCTGAGGTTGAATGCAATCACCTACTCACAGAAGTGTTCCAACGTCTTAAGCTTTTTCGATTAAGTACAGGATGTTATTGGAGTAGAGGTGTAAAATATCTATTTTTACACTTAATTTAAGGAGAAATGCTGGGTTAATGTTGTCCATAAACGTTTGATTATAGCGTATATTTTGATAGAACCTCGGAAAGGAGTTGGAAGACGGATTGGGACAGAATCTCTACCACTCAGCAACATTTTCAGATGGTCGTTTACATATATATAATTTCTAGTGCTGTTTCCCACACATCCCTGGCTGTGTGTGTGTGTGTGTGTGTGTGTGTGTGTCGGATCCAGGTTCTTTGCTGCCTTTAGAGGGACGTTTTGGCTAGATGACAAGCCGCTCTGGACTTCTTTACCGAAGCGGCTATATTAAATCTAGTTCAATGCTCCCTTCTGTATCGCGATAGTCCTTCAGCTGGCTTCCATGAAGTATTGATCCAAAAATAACTTCAAAAGCTTCCCGCTACGTTAGAAGCCGAGAGAGGGAGGAATGGGGAAAGTGTGTAAGGGAGTGTGTAAAGGGCGAACTTGATGCAGATAGTGGAGTTCTCTGTGTAGCTGTTAAGAATTGGCACAAGAGACATTCCCACGAACATGGCTGTACGTAGATGTTCACTTCTGATACCCGCTGTATGATTCCTATCTCTGGTTTTCTCTTTCTTACCGATGGAGGTTAGGACATTGCTGACACGCTCTCTGTCTCTCTGTTCTCACCTTCTCTTCATGAGGGCAGTCAAGGCTACTTCAGTCCACCGCCTACATCTCGCGTATTTGCACAGCTCCCGCTTTCTAACTCCCTGGTTTTGGGGCTGGAAATAAGTCAGTGAATGATGCAGGTGAATGTTGTCACCCACCCAGGGACCCTTTTAATGTTAGGTTAGGAGTGTGTGTGTATGTGCAATTCTTAGTAAGTGTCTGGTTCAACAGAGGATTTCACATCAAACAGCTCTGAATTAGGGATTGGCGGTATGCACATTTTTCGTGCCATAACACCATCTCATAGCAGGGAGGGGGTTGGTATGTGGAGAGGTGCACTGTCTGTCAGAGTCGAGAGAAGGGTTTTCTGAGCGGCTAGCATAACTGGCCAGCTAAGAGGCAGTTGTGGTTAAGCACACTGCGGCTGAAGATTTTCCAGCGATCTGAGGCTCAGCCTCAGGATAAAGCCTTATACCTGTGAGTGCAAGTCGAGTGAAGGATCTTTTGAGTATTTTGTCTGTTTT
Source organism: Hoplias malabaricus (assembly GCF_029633855.1). Classification (NCBI taxonomy): domain Eukaryota; kingdom Metazoa; phylum Chordata; class Actinopteri; order Characiformes; family Erythrinidae; genus Hoplias; species Hoplias malabaricus. The sequence goes on from NC_089804.1 coordinate 38,884,961, forward strand.
CAGGTTTCTTCCTCTCTTTTTTAACCCAAACTTGCCACTGAATTCACAACTGTGGTGGGCTACTGGGCTTGTGTCCCCGCCCCCTCCCCCCTCCTCCACCTGTTTTCATTGTGACATCATCATTCAGTGAGCTCCCACTGCACCCCCTTTCTGTGACTCTTTTAAAAGCACATGAATGAACTTTTTGGCCTTGTGTTTAAAGACAAAGAAAAGAAATCTGACACACCACACACACACACACGTCGTAAATATTGCCCTCATTTTGAAATATCGTCCATATTTTTAAACACAGTGGTATACGGTATTATCCTTATACCGCCCAGCCCTACTCCGAATTATTCTATTTCCATTTTCTCCACTAGTAAAATCCTCCTCTAGCTTTAACAGATTTACTTCCCTAGTGTCTGCTTAGTTGCTGAACAGTAGGTCTAGCTTTTTCTATTTATTATTATTATTTCTTTGCAGAAATGCCATAAGCTAGTGTTCTAAGAAAACTAAGCAATGTGCACAGGCAGGCGTACTGTAATTTATCGCTGCTGATGATAGCATGCCACCCAGCATTACATTAAGTTGTAGATTTTGTCCTACTCAGTAGTAAACAAAGCCAAGAATGGTTTTGAAACACACTGCTGTCTACAGCTCGTTGCATGTATTATAGCATTGCGCTGACACTGATTGGCTGAAACGTTGAGATGTGGCTCTACTCTCAGTCTTAATGCAGTAGAGGCCGTGCGGCAGCAATATTTTTCTGTTGGGAGAAAAAGTAGTCTCCTGCTGTTTGAGCATCCAGAAAGAAGCACAGGAATCAGCTTTTCTGTGACGTAGTGATGTCCACCAGAAAGAGATGCTTTACAATTTATTTATTTAAATTTGTTCTGAAAAGTCTGCCTCGGCTGCTGTGGAGTCAGCTAAATAATGTACCAGCACTTCTCTATCAAATTTCTCTCAGGGTTTGAGAAGAACTTCATGAATGCCAACCTCTGCATGAACTTCTAACCTTTTCTATGGAGTTTTAATCCAGGTTTGAGCTTGTCCTGGATTTTTTATACCTCATTATTATATATATTTAGAGTCCTGTGTGTGCTGTTACTGACAAGGCTGGATATGTCTGTGTGTGTGTGTAGAAGATCATAACAACTACGTTGATTTAGGTATGTCCAGACGTTTCACAAATTAAAGTAGTATTTAGAAGGGATTCGTTTAGGATGAGGAGTCAGTATAGTGTCATAATTACTGATGCTCCTCAGTGATTTTAGTTCCGACTGAAACCACTGTGTCATTTGAATGTATCCCGCACTCCTGCATCAGTTACAATTCTGATGGCTCATACCTATTAAACATGAGTAGAAGAAGTCATTTTCATATCATATCTGATATTTATTTGTACTCTGTGGCCCAAATTGAGTCGATACATTCTCCTCATGTGTATAACTCCAACATTAAAATGTACATTTCTAAGCTTACAACATTTTTGTAATATATTTGCATACATTGTCCAAAATCTGTCAGCTGTGTGATCTATATGCATATATCGACATTTTATAATTGCATGCTTAAATAAATGAACGCTTATTTAAAATCATCATTGCACACATATTTGAATATAATTGCCTTTAAAAACTAACTTAATTAAAACTTACCAACCTAACGCAGTAGTGACCCTGACCAGGTCTTCCACAGTTCCACAACTGTATGTGAAAAAAATATGTGTTTTAAAGGGTGCTATACTTACAAAACCAAAAGCTGACTTTTTTAAAGCCCCACTTCTCAGGACCTGTCTGAGACCCCAGCGTGAAAACACTTTCTGAAGGCAGAAAAACATTGTTTTACAAGTGCATGAGCAGCTCTTCACTGTAACTTGTTTAACTGGCCCCAAAATGCCATGCCCTGACATAGAGGAGGCAGCTCGTGCTATTGCCGCTAGGCTCTGGGCTTTGTAGAGAAAAAAAAAAGATAGAAGGCGAGAGAGAGAGAGAGAGAGTCTACAAGAGCTAGAGACTGAGGAGAGTAAAATAAGAGTGGAATAGAGGGTGAAAGTGGAAGGCAAAAAAGAGAGGGATGAAATTAGAGAAGGATGGGTTTAAAATGAGAGAAGGATAGATGTGGGTACAAACGAGTGAAGATAAAGAAAGGATGAAAGCAGAGGGAAAGGAGAGAGAGAGAGAGAGAGAGAGAGAGAGAGAGAGAGAGAGAGTAAGAGTGAGAGAGAGAGAGGAGACAGTGTTAGAATGTGACTGTGATGGTGTTTGACATTAATATTTGGCGACATGTTAAAAATGAGCTCGGATATTTCCAGTGCCGCTGCGTTGCCGACTGTGTTTGCTAACGCACTGAATGTGACATTTTACGAGGAGAGCACACTAAGCTGTAATGAACTCTCTATCTTAAGAGATTTTTATCATCCAGCTGCCCAGCAGCAAATCCAGTCTCCCCTTAAACTCTACTGACCTGGAACTCATTTCAGAGTTTGTAGCAGTGATCATATTATAGACTCAATACCGATCTTAACATTTTAACGGAGCAATAAGTCATACAAGAAATAGCAAACAGTTTTTCTGAAAGTTATTATTCAGTGCTTTGACATGTTTTTCTATCAAATTCAACTTCCATGAGCTGAAGAATCAAATTTCTTTGTGACCTTAGACTGAACCAGTTTTTTCTCAGTGGAGCAGGTGTCCCACATGGGGACCAACACTTTTCAAAGTTTAGTACTGAATCTCTGATACTTCCTGGCCATTGGGTGTCAGTATAATGACTGTTTTATGATGTGAAGAACACAGGCTGCTCCTTTAAAGAGGATGTATCTATTAAACAAATTTTTTTAAACTCAAAGTAAAGTTTTTACCCTGCATTAAAGCCTAAGCACCACTTAATGGACCTCCATGAATATTTCACATTATTTTAGTCACTGACATATATAAGTATGAATTAAAATGAAAATAGCTGCTTAATTTGCTTTAAAACTTACAATTTTATTAAATTGACGGAAAAACCCGAGCTCCCTACGGAAGTTCTTGAACGCAACCGTGACGTCACTGGTGGACAACAGCTGAACAAGGTCGTGGTAAAACACCGTTATGACTGACTGTTATGACAGTATCTAGCTAAATAACCAACATTATTCATGACAATAGCCTAGCAATAAGCTAAACTCAAATTTAGAGGTACCGTTATTCTTGTAAATGTGATCGAAGTTGAACTCGAATTCATCCGACACTATAAACCTCCGTAATGC
>NC_089804.1:38898195-38925695 GCF_029633855.1 Hoplias malabaricus
CCACAGAAAAATGACTGGGTTGTTTTGTTTCACAGTTTGTGGGTTGGTAGGAGCTCTTTAATCTCAAGTTAATGTGCACATGTGCTGAAGTAGTTTATTCATACATTGTCTGTAAGCGCTTATTCAGTTCAGGGTCGCGGTTGGTCGGGAGCCTACCCTGAATCACTGGGTGGAAACCGGAGGAAACCCACGCAGACACAGGGAGAACACACCACACTCCACACAGACAGTCACCCGGAGGAAACCCACGCAGACACAGGGAGAACACACCACACTCCTCACAGACAGTCACCCGGAGGAAACCCACACAGACACAGGGAGAACACACCACACTCCTCACAGACAGTCACCCGGAGCAAACCCACAGAGACACAGGGAAAACACACAACACTCCTCACAGACATTATTTACATTGAATAAAAATGTTCTAGGCCAATACTGTAATTCATGCATGAATCAGGCTTTCTGTCTTCCTGTAGAATTTCTGATAATGTAAATGGCCAATTCATAGAGAAACCAAATGTTTCTTCAAGCAATTATACATGGCCTCTAGCAACAGCCTATATCTACAGCTACAGAGTGAATCATCACATTTAAAATCTGTCTCATGGTAAAGATGATGTCTGTATGTAATCGCGTATCCATGTTCTGAATAGTGAAGTATATTAATATGCAAAATATGGAACTTCTATGTGCTACTGTGTTGCTGACTGCTTAGAGTGGGATGCTGGTGTGTCTTTTGGAGGCTGAGCTGACTCTGGAATACTTGACATATGTCAAACACTTGTATTCAATCAGTGAAGTGCCATAGTTTATTTGTGCTTATTACTTTCCGTTCTCTCAGCGGTGGTTGCCAGATTGTGGATGAATTTGAATGACCGTGTTTTGCGCATCATTTGAAGAGAAGAAACCTTTAAGACAGCAGTAGTGATTTTTGCCCTTAACTTAATGGACCTTAATGGACTGTCCTCCATCTGAGACACACAGTGAGTATGAACTGTAGTTTTTACTTTACCTGAGTCAGAAGAGGTTATGCTCCAGTCACTGAGGTGGCTAGGTCTACATCGCTTGTCATCTGTTTATTTTTTTCCAGCCTTCACAGATTTTCCTTTCTCCGTCTCCCAGACTGCGTGCATGCTCTTTCATTTCCCTCTTCTCTCCTTTTCCAAATCTTTCGCCCTGTTTTTCTTTGTCCATCTCAGCAGTTCTCAGCATGTGACCTGCCCTCTGCAGCGCGTTTGGATTAAAGCATAAATCTTTCACGTTAACAAGCACAATGCATGGTTCCCCCACCTTCCTTTCAGGCTGAAAGGCCTTCCAGTCGTCCATTACCCAGCGGCAGATCTATAAATGTCAGGATGGTGGGGCTCTTGGCCCGTCCAGCCATAGAAGCCTCGGCCATGTCCGGTCAGCGGGCTGAAAGCTAAACGTTTAAATCAGATTTACCTTTTCCTTCCGTTTGATCTGATTTGCGCAGCCGGGCAAGCTATCAGCATGTGATCAGACTCCGGTGTGCTCGTCAATACGCGGACGTGGTTGACATCAGAATCTGAAAGATCGAGGGCTTTTATCTCTCTGTTTATGCTTATAAGAGAGGATCAAGTGTCATGTGAAAACACGTAGTTGTAGATAACACATCTGTGGACAGGGCCAGGAGGGCAGCTTAAGTGTCCAGCACTTCAAAACCTGTCCTTCCTCAACTTGACACTGATGTTATCAAGAATCAGAAACCTGATGATGTATTGTACCTGTCACTTAAAGGGACACTTAGGCTGGGATTAAAAAATAAATATAAACGTGACCATGGCTTCGTCTGTTGAGAACATGTCTGGTACAGAGGTGCTGCAGTGGTATCTAATGTCTCACATTATACAGTTGATAGACTTGGATTAGGTTATAGAACAGCCAGAGAGGTTATATGTGTGTATTAGTGTGTATTAGGTCCCAATGGTTATATGATATAGTGATGAATGCTGGATGTTAGTGAGGCACCATTGAGAATATATAAACATCTGTGAACCAATGAGGGTGAGTCAGAATATTACATTATATTAAAAATAAAGTATTAATTGTTAGTTTTGGGACAGAAATTCCATACAACTTTTTATGCTTTCTTGTTGTCGTATTGGTTAGCATTTGCTAGCCAAGCTAATCATGAAGGAGACAAATTATCCCCTTCCCAAGTGTAATTGGAATTTCAATAAACTGGAAATTCAAGGGCGGCACAGTGGCACAGCAGGTAGGTGTCGCAGTCACTCAGCTCCAGGGATTCCCGCTCCGGGTGACTGTCTGTGAGGAGTTGGTGTGTTCTCCCTGTGTCCGTGTGGGTTTCCTCCGGGTGACTGTCTGTGAGGAGTGTGGTGTGTTCTCCCTTGTCTGCGTGGGTTTCCTCCGGGTGCTCCGGTTTCCTCCCACAGTCCAAAAACACACGTTGGTAGGTGGATTGGTGACTCAAAAGTGTCCGTAGGTGTGAATGTGCGAGTGTGTGTGTGTCTGTGTTGCCCTGTAAAGGACTGGTGCCCCCTCCAGGGTGTATTCCCGCCTTGCGCCCAATGATTCCAGGTAGACTCTGGACCCACCGCGACCCTGAATTGGAAAAGCGGTTACAGATAATGAATGAAGGCTACTGTAGAAAAAAACTGATGAAATCCAATGTAATTAAATAATTATCTTGCAAACGGCTTGCCTAAGTCATCACACTCAAAGTGTTGAATTGTTAAGTGCTTCCAAACAAACTTTCTGATGGTTTCTGACACTCTGTGACATTCTAGCAGCTGTTTCTGCTGTTTAAAGCTATGCTACATGTCCTACATACGTTTATATGGATAACAGCATGTCATGCATTGTCAGATAATTCTATAGCTGACTGACTGCATCTGTGGTATGGCGAAAAGTGTGTAAATTAGTTTTTTGCCAAGCTGTTTCTTTCATGTTTGGCTTGTGTAGCATGTTAGCGGTGTTAATGTCTTAGCGTTTCTTGTAAACCAGTGTTTCTTTCCTTATTTGGCAGCAGTGAAATCACTCAGGCACTGTCAGTAGCACCGGTGTTTCAAAAATACGAACAAATACATTACGCTCCATCAAATAAACATCAGGTTTCCATTGTTGAGGCATAAGCATTGAAAACTGCATTGGGTCCTGCTCACCAATGTGGAAGGCACTCTCTGAAAAAATGGGAGACAATGCAATCAAAAGATCCAGAGCAGTATTCTTGGAAATCCTGAGCAGGGCTTGGACCAGACATCCCCTTGGGAAGAGGGAGACATTCCTTTAAGCTAAACCTGACGTCTGTTCCACTTGAGTTCTTCCCACAGGGCAACACTGACTTCAGAAAGCTTCTATCATCTCTACAACAATATGGCTGCCAGCTCCGTTGGGAAGGAGACTGTGGCCGCTTGATGTATTCTGAAGCGACGTGACATGTGGTGAGCAGTTGGAGATTGAGGGCTGTGTTAAATGGCTGCAGTTAGGAGTGTCCAGTGTTAGGGATATGTTATAAATAGATAAACGTCATAAATTTCATTAAAGGTTGATGGTCCAGACGTTTCTAGATTTTCATATCATTAAAAAAAACAAATCATGTTTTTTCAAACGTATAAATAACTATTTAAAGTTTATTGCGTAACAAGTGTAGATACAAGTAGCTGGTCTGAGTGCTATGCCATTGTCTGGTTTCATTTAGTGTGGGGAACTGGAAATGTGTTACTTCCACCATCACTTTATTGAAAAGATATACCACTTTTTCTCCAAGGAAACATTTGTTAAATATGATAAGCTTATATTTTCTAACCAGGATGTTACAGTGTGTTGTTATTACTGTCTTTAATGAGCTCTGCTCTGATTGGTTGCCCTCTATTCCACTTTGTTCATGAATAGGTTTATATTTGTAACAATGTTATGTTTTGTGACATCACAAAAACAGGATTTTTTTCTCATGCCACTTTACTAGGGATGCCGATACCATACAGACACTCTCTGCACACTCTGGTGGAAACACATACCTTGGGGCCCTTTCAAAATAGTGCGGAAACTTGTGGTTTTATGCAAAACATGAGTAAATTCATTCATTATCTGTAACCCTTATTCAGTTCAGGGTCGCGGTGGGTCCAGAGCCTACCTGGAATCATTGGGCGGAAGGCAGGAATGCACCCTGGAGGGGGCGCCAGTCCTTCACAGGGCAACACAGACACATTCATTCACTCACACCTATTGACACTTTTGAGTTGCCAATCCACCTACCAACGTGTGTTTTTGGACTGTGGGAGGAAACCGGAACACCCGGAGGAAACCCACGCAGACACAGGGAGAACACACCACACTCCTCACAGACAGTCACCCGGAGGAAACCCATGCAGACACAGGGAGAACACACCACACTCCTCACAGACAGTCACCCGGAGCAGGAATAGAACCACATCCTCCAGGTCCCTGGAGCTGTGTGACTGCGCCACCGTGCCACCCTAAAACATGAGTAAATGAAGGATGAAAATAATTAGCTTATTTTATGTATTTTAAATATTTATGTTTTTCTATTATATATATTTATATAAATATATATGTTGGCCATCATTATGTCCCTATGTGCAGTGCATGGCAGTGGGCTGGGAGGGGTAATGTACTGTACGGCACAGAGGTGTATATAGCTCTTCTGTATTTGTTTTAAATGGACGATTTTTATTGCCCTTTTTTGTTGTTTTAAAGCTCTGCAGGGAAAACCTGAAGTGCAGTGTCGGCCTGTTAATCCATATCCTCTTTTTCCTTCTTCTGTCTCTCTCTCTCACTCTCTCTCTCTTTCTCTCTCTCTCTCTCTCTCTGCCCTTCATCCCGACCGTGACTTTATCTGTTTATTGCCGAGGCGACCGTGATGTTGTCCTCCGTTTCGCTCCGTCACCGTCTCTTTTTCATCACTGGCGCATTCTCTTTCACCCACAAACACACTTGCTCACATTTCTCAACAAGATTGCAGCTATCACCCGGCGAGCAAAACAAAATACAAATGGCCCCAGCGCCGAAGTCCTGGTGTCTGAAAGCCTGGTTGTTAAAAGACTACCTGCCAGACACCGAGGATGCTCACTCAGGCCTAGGATTGTTGTGCTGACACTTTTCATTCGTTGTGTCTATTGGCACAAGAATGTGTAAAAAGAATAAAAGAGAGGTCGTGTCTGTTTTTTGCGCTGGGTGCTTTATGTCTGAGACAGAAACTGACGTTCTTGGAGACGTAGCCTTTAAATTTATGATGTGAGTTGATCTGGTGTGAATTAATCTTAATGGCTATTGCGTTGGCGTAGTCACAGTTCTGATCAAAGTGTTCAGAGTTGTGTCTGTACTGGCCACTTTATTGGAAACAGTCACACTGTACACACACTGACAAATGTATCTGAAGCAGTGGGCTACATAATTATAATAATAACAACAATAATAATAATAATAATAATAATAATGTTACACGTATATAGCACCTTACATAAACCCAAGGTTGATTTACCAAAAATAAATAAATAAATAAAATAAAAGGGCGGCATGATGGCACAGCAGGTGGTGTCGCAGTTGGTGTGTTCTCCCAGTGTCTGCGTGGGTTTCCTCCGGGTGACTGTCTGTGAGGAGTGTGGTGTGTTCTCCCTGTGTCTGCGTGGATTTCCTCCGGGTGACTGTCTGTGAGCAGTGTGGTGTGTTCTCTCTGTGTCTGCGTGGATTTCCTCTGGGTGACTGTCTGCTCTGCCCTTATCTGTCAGACTTGCTTTGTAAAACCCAGGCTGTTAAGCCATGTTAATTGCATGTTGGTATGATACAGAGCAGAACTAAAGCTTTGATGCAACATGCCAAGAGATTTGCATAAGAACTAATGATGCACATCCAGTTTTTTTTGGCTCCATATGGTGGCTTCAATCACAGCTCAGCCCCCTTCACACATACACACTGACACATCCATGTGGTCCTGTAGACCCCCGGCTAGACCTGGCACTGCTGCTGTTTCCTGTGTTGCGGTCATGCTCGCTGCCCCCCTGCCCTTCTCTCCTCACTAGCCCAGCCCTCCTGGCACTTACCAGTGTTTGAAAAAGTTCCTACTTTGCCTCCGCCATCTGGCGTTGCTCCTTTTGCCCCTCTCTCTCTCTCTCTCTCTCTCTCTCTCTCTCTCTCACACCCTCCATGTTACACTTTTTCCTTTCTATTTATCCTCCTACTCTCTGCTTCTCTCCTTTTCCCTCCTTCTCTCTTTCCTTCAACACCTCTCTTCTTGCCCCCCTCTGTCTCTGTCCACGTCGTCTGCACCTCCTTATCTCCGTCTCTTGCCCTGTCTTTCTCACTGTGTCTCTTTCTCCTGCTGTGTCAGTTTCACAACACATGTCAGAGAAGAGCAACCCCCTCCAGTCTCGCCACAGGACAACTCACTCTACCTCTCCTTCTCTCCCCTCTTTCCCAGCCTCCCTCCATCCCCACTCTCTAAGTCTCTCTCTCTCCCCCCACCTTTCCTCCAATGTCCTCACTCGTTCTTTCATTTTATTTTCACCCTTTCTTTCATTCTTTCTTTCTTTCTTTCTTTCTTTCTCATCCTCTCTTCACCACCTTTTTCTTTTTTTAATCCACTGTCCTCTCACTTCCCTGCCTCCCTGCTTTCACCTTTTCTCTTTCGCTATTTTATTCTTTCATCCTCTCTCTCTCTCTCTCTCTCTCTCTCTCTCTCTCTCTCTCTACTCCCTCCCACACACACACACCCCTTCGTTCCCTCCCCCATTTGTTTCTGTCTTTGTGCAGAGGTGCAGGTATGAGGTCATGGTGAAGCCGTGCTACAGTGAAAGATTGCAGCAGCATTTAGAACATTTTAAACTAGATTAAATCCCAGCGTCTGCGGTTCCTCCACCTTTATTACACTCCTGCTGGGCCAAAGTGGAGGTGTGGAGAGATGTGAGAAGAGATTGAGGGGCAGAGAGTGAGAGAGAGAGAGAGAGAGAGAGAGAGAGAGAGAGAGAGAGAGAGAGAGAGAGAGAAACATTTGCATCCTCTTTCAATCAGTCCTCTTGTTCTGTCCCATTGCTTCCTCCAAAACAGCTGCTTCTCTCTCTCTCTCTCTCTCTCTCTCTCTCTTCTCCTCCTACTTTTCTGTTTCCAGTTTCTCATCGTTTCTCTCAGTTCACTGTCTCTTTTTTCCTCCATTCTGCATAATCTCCGGTAGTTTGCTCAATTAATTAGATTGATTTTGGAGCTGCTTCGTAACCATAATCAATACCCACAAGCCTCTGTGCCATTATGCAAATGAGCTCACATTAGCCTTACTTCATTGCCGCGCTCTGATTGGCTGGCTTTACCGTCTTCTGGATATGTCCACTGCACGGCTACTTAAAAAGGGAAATTGGCTCAGTTTTCAGATAACTTCTTTAAGGCCGAATCTCAAATGGCTCCACGCTCCCTGTTTGGGGTGCACTACTGTTATGTTGGGTTCTCCACCCAAATTCTACACACATTTGTCTGTTAGGAAGCTATTCTTAAACGACCTACAGTGTGCCCTGTGTAGGGAGCATGTTGGTATGTGAAATGAGGCCCACATCCGTGGTTTCTATACTGGAATATTGCTTAAAAAAACAAGAGTGCATTTTTAAAACTTTCCCAAACATTTCTAGAATTCCACTGGATTCAATACCCTTCAAAAACAGTGTCCAGCAGTGGTCAAGCTTATTTATAATATAGCAGTTGACCTGTGACCCCTGCTTCACAGTGGAAGCGCCACAATAGCCACAGCTCCATTAATGGTCAGCACAGTCCATCCACCCACACATGAGCCAGACTGACAGGTCAGAACCACTGCCCTGGGCACACACAGCTATCTATTAGCCATCTACAACATACACACATAGTACAGGCCTGTGCTCTGGCCTTTTTACACACATTCACATGCTTAATATTACTGTTAGAACTAAATCTTATTTATATGAAATATAACAGCATTTAAAAAACAAATAAATGGTACAGTTATGTTCTCTAACTAAAAGCACTGAGAATGTCGCCTTGAGGGTGACAGAGAGTGTAACACCTCACTCCTCCCTCTTTCTGTGTTGCTCTCAAATTCCAAACACTTCCTTAATCAAAGGACATATTTGAGCGAACATATGTGTGTGTGTGTGTGTTTTGAAGGCGCATGCGGTATGTTTGCTGAGCGCGCTTGCTTTCCGTAGGCACATTTTCCTGGGACGTGTGCTAAAAGCTAAAAATAGGCCGCATCTTCTGCTGAAAACTCTCTGAGCGTGTGAGATTTTGACTTGTTTGCATGCGACTGTATTAAAGGCTGTGGAACTAAATTGTGGGTAAAAATAGATCACGTCCTTCTTCTTCTCTCTCTCTCTCACTCTCTCTCACACACACACACACACACACACACACTCAGAGCACTGGGCTCGGCTGCTTCTGTGCAGACCCCTTCATGTGCTGGGCTTGCAACTGTGAGTGTGTGGATAAATATTTATGGATCATCACCGCCGCTGGAAGTGGGGTTTGGGTTGCGACGGCTTCTCAGGTGCTTTAACGGGAGTTTGAGAATATCGTAATAACATTATTAAAAATGGTCAGATGTAAATATGAGGTTAGATATTAATGTAGAAAGGAAAATATAATGATGTCTGATTTAGTCGTGTAAGAAATCGACCCTAAAGAAGGAGAAGAAGAAGGTCAGGTTCTTAGTTGTGTCCTGTGTTAGTGCTTTTAGATGCTTTAAGTCACAGCGGTCTGGAGTCCACTCGGAGTCATGGGGCGCAAGGCAGGAACACACAGTGGATCCAGTCATTTATACACACTTAAACTCACACCTGTGGATGCTTCTGCAGCCAGTCCACCCACCAGAATGTGTTGGGAGGATGGAGTGTGGGAGGAAACTGGAGCACCGGGAGTAAAGGCACACAGACACTGAGAGAACACAACACACATTTCACAGATAGTGACCCTTAGAGAGCTGGAGCTGTGGCAGTGACCTTGGGCAAGACTCCTAACACTGTTATACATTTCTCTGCATAAGAGCATCTACTAAATAACATACATGTTAGTGTGTGCGTGTGTGTGTGTGTGTGTGTGTGTGTGTGTGTGTGTGTGTGTGTGTGTGTGAAAGAGAGAGAGAGAGAGAGAGAGAGAGACATCTTGTATTTGATTATACCTGCTTGTGTCAGTTACCTGTGTCTGAATATGGATGGTACGTTATTCGTGTGTGTGTGTGTGTGTGTGTGTGTGTGTTTCAGCCTCTAACTGACCTATCTTCTCAAGGACATGAACGTGTCAAATGTCCTCGAGCATGTCTCATCATAGCTGAGGGAGGGAAAAGGCGGAGTGGGTACAAGAAAGTGAAGCTGTGCATGTGTGTGTGTGTGTGAGTGATGGTTATCAGTGACCCTCCTGCTGCGAGTGTGTTCTAACTGCTGACCAGGGGCAAGGTGCACGCCACTGATAGCGCCTCATTGTTTGCGGTCGGTTTTTTTGTTTTCGTGTGAAGCTGCACTCAGTCATCTGTCAGAAACGCTCAACAGACACTTCATATCCATCTCAAACGCCCAAACCCACACACACACACAAACACACACACACAGTTATTGCAGCTGTTCTGAAATTACACCGCACCCTGTAATCAGGGCAGTTTTCTCTGTTCTCTCTCCCATGGTCATGCACTGTCTTGCTGTGTGTGACTGTATACTAAACTCTGTTACTATATTGTACCCTCTGTGGCCAAAAGTGTCCGGACACCTTCTTATCCATCATTTCTTCAGAAATCAAGGGTATAGTTAAGGAGGTTGTGTTCCCCTTTTCTTCAGTTACAGAGCCTACTGTCCTGGAAAAGCATTCCAATAGCTTAGATACATAGATTTTCTGTGAGGATTTGATTGCAGGCAGCACGGTGGCGCAGCAGGTTAGTGTCGCAGTCACACAGCTCCAGGGGCCTGAAGGTTTTGGGTTCGATTCCTGCTCCGGGTGACTGTCTGTGTGGTGTGTTCTCCCTGTGTCTGCATGGGTTTCCTCCGGGTGACTGTGAGGAGTGTGGTGTGTTCTCCCTGTGTCTGCATGGGTTTCCTCCGGGTGACTGTGAGGAGTGTGGTGTGTTCTCCCTGTGTCTGCGTGGGTTTCCTCCAGGTGACTGTGAGGAGTGTGGTGTGTTCTCCCTGTGTCTGCGTGGGTTTCCTCCGGGTGACTGTCTGTGAGGAGTGTGGTGTGTTCTCCCTGTGTCTGCGTGGGTTTCCTCCGGGTGCTCCTGTTTCCTCCGACAATCCTAAAACACACGTTGGTAGGTGGATTGGCGAGTGTGTGAGTGAATGTGTGACTGTATGTGTTGCCCTGTGATGGACTGGCGCCCCCTCCAGGGTGTATTCCCGCCTTGCGCCCAATGATTGCAGGTAGGCTCTGGACCCACCGTGACCCTGAATTGGATAAGCGCTTACAGATAATGAATGGATTTGATTGCCTTTTGTCAGGTGCCGATGACGGATGACTAGGTCGGGTTCTCCATCACTCTAAATATATACAAAGCATCCACATCCATATCAAGCAAAACCCTAAAAGTGTGTGTGCATGCTATGTTTTGAGTTTTCTCTGTAGTTACTATATTGTCAAAAAGATTTATAATTGGTGTGAAACTGGGACATGTCTGTCTCTCTTGTGCACGTCTGTAAATAAATATATATTGAAAAGTTTTGTATGGGAATGCGTGTTGTTTTTGTGTAGAACGCTAAAGCCTCATTAGCACAGCGAGCCAAGTGTTTCTGACTCTCCCTCCCAGCAGCACCCATGATTTATGCACGGCTGGAGTTTGTCAAAAGTTGCTGCGTTTTATTCCTGCTGATCTCCAAACAAATGTGCATAATGGATTACATAGATTGCTCGTGGTTTTGATGTTTATTCAATTAAACCTCATGCACTGAAACCACCTCTGGAGACAATTGAAACCTGCAGATTGGTTGTTATTGAAATTGGATTTGCCTGGCTTTGTGTGTGTGTGTGTGTGTGTGTGTGTGTGTGTGTGTGTGTGTGTGTTAGAGAGAGAGTGAGTGTTATTGTACTGTTTCCAGTAGCTATAATGGAGGCACTTTAATCTTAAATACTGTCTTACGTGTCTAAAATGGTTTAATCAATAATTTACAGCGAGCAGGAGAGCCTGCTGCTCATTCGGTTGATGTAGCATCTCGCAGGACTTCTCCTGCTTGTTTTCTCTCTTTATTAGCTGTTCTAAACTGATGCAGGACTTGGATTGTCTGCTCAGATGTATTCTGTACATATTTCTGTGGCTTTAAATTATTCACATCGCCCTATTGTATCATTTCAGTCAAAATCTTGTTTTTAAAGGGTCTGTGTCTTGAGGAAATACACTTTCCTCACTGTTCTCCAGGTTAAAGAGCCCATCACATGTGGAAATGAATATCTTTATACTTTAAAGGAAACAACAGGTTCCTGAAATCAAGGACGAGTGAAGGGGCCATCTCCTACCCTCCCCCAAATGTTACATAGTGCAGTTTCTGCAGTGCTGAGCCCAGAGTAGCAATGACAGTGGCTCTGTTCTCTGTGATACAGGTCAGTGAAGCATCACAATGATTTAGCAGCTGTAATTTTAAGGTAAAAATACAATGTATTGTGCCTTTAATGATGTACACATCAAATTTCAAAACATAAAAGTCCTGCCTTAGAACATACAGCCCATTAAGCTACAAAATCAGCCTTTTTCGGAATCCCGTTTTTGTGATGTCACAAGAACCGACACGTACATATATTTACATATTCAGCCTCCAACAAGTTGAAATATGATGAGATTCATTCATTTATTCATTATCTGTAACCCTGTAATTATCTGGAATCATTGGGCGCAAGGTGGGAATACACCCTGGAGGGGGCGCCAGTCCTTCACAGGGCAACACATACACACACTCGCACATTCACTCACACACTCACACGTATGGACACTTTTTGAGTCGCCAATCCACCTACCAACGTGTGTTTTTGGACTGTGGGAGGAAACTGGAGCACCCGGAGGAAACCCACGTGGACACAGGGAGAACACACCACACTTCTCACAGACAGTCACCCGGAGGAAACCCACGCAGACACAGGGAAAACACACCACACTCCTCACAGACAGTCACCCGGAGGAAACCCACGTGGACACAGGGAGAACACACCACACTTCTCACAGACAGTCACCCGGAGGAAACCCACGCAGACACAGGGAGAACACACCACACTCCTCACAGACAGTCACCCGGAGGAAACCCACGCAGACACAGGGAGAACACACCACACTCCTCACAGACAGTCACCCGGAGGAAACCCACGCAGACACAGGGAGAACACACCACACTCCTCACAGACAGTCACCCGGAGGAAACCCACGCAGACACAGGGAGAACACACCACACTCCTCACAGACAGTTACCCAGAGGAATATTGAGAAAATAAAGAGAAATATTGCACACAGGCTCTTTAATATCCTGCGAGGCAAATCACATGTTTAGTAAGTAGTTGTGCACTCACAATGTTGTCACCGCCCTGTGTTTCCTTCTTTTCGTTTTTATACATTCCAGGGGAGTTTTCCAGGTTAAAACCAGTTGACCCCTGCCATTAACTCAAACCCCAAAGCAGCAGTGAGCCCAATGATTCATTTCAACTTCAACGAGGGACAAGAAGGCCCACAAATCCACAGTGTCGCCTCCTTTTATTTACTGCCTTCCATTAACCTACCTGTGAAGAGGCTGTGCATGTGTGTTTTTGATGGATCGAGCTTATTTTTCATGGGGTTGAGAGTCAAATTTAGCGGGAGCAAATCGTTTGTGGGCCTCCACTCTTTCTTAGCACCAGACCAAGCCGGAATGAGCTGAATTCACTCTCCAGGCTAATAAGGAAAAGCTTCTGCTGAGGCCTTTCCTGTGTTTCTCCCCGTGACCCCTGCATTTGATTGGGGTCAGTCGCTCTGCAGACTTCTGGGCAGAGAGTGTGTAAGGCACAAGTGGAGGACATGCTCGGAATGAAGCAGCTGGGGGATGTATTACATATTCACCTCAACCAGCAGGAGCAAAGCGGTGGGCTGTAGTTGCGTCCTGTGTCTCGGCTTGGAGATGAGTTGTGGCATGGGCAATCGAGCCCAAATAGTAGTTAATGACTATAATTAAATCCAGCATTAGTAGAAATACCCATCAAAGGGCCAGATGTATCTAAAACTGATTTTGTTTGATTCTTCATAACAGTTTGATGCATGTAAATATTATTCAAATATCGCAATGATGTCACAAAAGCATATTTACATATATTACCTTACATATACTTACATGTAATGTAAGTTACAAGATGTGTTCACTTGCTTGCAGTCGTTTTGGGTTTAATTTCTCTTTCATTTCTCTTTCTCTCGCACTTCTGTGATGTCACTCATTTCTGTCTCTTTCTTCTCGCTATATCTTTCGATTTATTTTTCTCTGCATCACTCTTTATTAATCCCCGTTTTTTCTTTATCTCTCTCTCTACAGCTCTCTTTTTTCTGTCTGTGTAATATGATGTGAAAAGCTACAAAGTGAGCAGTAGATACTGTGTGAGATACGCTAGCTTTGAGCTGTCGCACTAAGCGCTGACCTTTCCTCACTTTAATCACAATAGCAATCAGAAGGTGAAAGGGGTTTTGGTCTAAGCTTGGCATTATGGGAGACTGGCCTCGTATGGAACACTTCAGGGCTGCTCCAGCCAAGACACACTAGAGCCTTCCTCCACCTCTCCAAACAAAGCAGAGATATCAAGCGTGCCTCAGTGACCTAGCCTTAAGTCCAGGAGTTCTGGGTTCTGCAGGGAGTTGTGGATCTTGGGCATAGATGAATAAAGGTTGGGTTTAAACAAATATCATTCAGTTACTCCAGAGATTAAATGTGGTATTAAATCATAGATAAATAATCACAGCAAAACTAAGATAACAAGATAATGAGAAAATAAATGTCAACTTGATTGATAACTAGGGGTGGAAAAAATATCGATATTGTATCGCGAGATTTTGTATCATTTTCACTTGTGATACATTATGTATGTGACATCAAATATCAATATTTTTTACTCTATACTCTCCCTCCAGTTAATAATCTTCATTTATGCAGAGTATCGCAGATTAACAGTATTGTGATGTCATAGTTATCAAGGAAGTTATATTATCTGTAACCCTTATCCAGTTCAGGGTCGCGGTGGGTCCAGAGCCTACCTGGAATCATTGGGCGCAAGGCGGGAATACACCCTGGAGGGGGCGCCAGTCCTTCACAGGGCAACACACACACACATTCACTCACACACTCACACCTATGGACACTTCCACCTACCCCACGCAGGACACAAGGAACCCTGGAAACCCACGCAGACACAGGGAGAACACACCACACTCCTCACAGACAGTCACCCTGAGGAAACCCACGCAGACACAGGGAGAACACACAACACTGCTCACAGACAGTCACCCGGAGGAAACCCACGCAGACACAGGGAGAACACACCACACTCCTCACAGACAGTCACCCGGAGGAAACCCACGCAGACACAGGGAGAACACACCACACTCCTCACAGACAGTCACCCGGAGGAAACCCACGCAGACACAGGGAGAACACACCACACTCCTCACAGACAGTCACCCGGAGCGGGAATCGAACCCACAACCTCCAGGTCCCTGGAGCTGTGTGACTGCGACACTACCTGCTAAATGCAGTTAATACAATATTTTATGAATAAAAAAGGGCAACTTTTTGTGTTCTACATTATTTTATTGTGATCGACTCGTGTGTTTTTTTTTCACACAATTAGGGATTTGTGGAGGATCAAGTAATTTTGTACCTTTTACCTTTATTTAAACTCTCTGGATGTATACACTGCACATTTAAGTACTTCTGCTGTATAGTGTTAGGGTTGATAAGGGATGAGGGGTGCGGACTGAAGGAGGGCGGACGCAAACGCTGAGAACACAGACTTTATTTAACAAGAACTTAACAAAACAAACACAACACGACTGGGGCGTGAAACGAGCAAGAGAGACGAAGAACACAAAGAACCATACTAAGAACACTACGAAGAACAGCTAACGAAACAAGGACATATAGAAAAACATATATATAATTTATAATTAGCAGTACTAGCGTACTCCATATAATACCACCAGGAGGAACTCGCCGCTCTCATTGTAATATACTGAATAATTTTTAATGAAATGCCCTGATATAAAGTGTGAATATGTAATACGTCGGAATAAAACCAAATCCTACAGAAATTCTACTAATTCATTAATACTTTATTCATGTCCCAGACCCTCGGGATTCTGATCTTCTGTGAAAAGCATATGGATGACTGTTATTCCTGTAAATGCAAATGAGATCCAGAAAACTCTGGTCAGTCTGTACATGCCTCCAACTGTTCATTCTTTTATTTATTTATTGCAAAAGACTACCATATTCTCTTAAAACACACCAGGGGGCTGGGTCTGAGCCATGAAAGCCCTTAGCTGGTCTGTCCACTTATTAAAATCACAGTAATATTTCCCTACCCTTTTAGCTCTGGGCTAAACCCTTAATCACTGACTCACCCAGAACGTAAAACCTTGTTTTTTTCCCGTTCTGTACATTTAATTGCATCGTTCAGGTACCTGTGGAAAAGCTTCACCTCACGCTCATGTTAATTACCCTTTTCTGAGTCCTCTCAACCCGCATGAACCCTCCCTGCCTGCGGTTTTAGTACAGAGTCGGATGGAATAAGAACAAACACCTCACAATGTTTGTAGTAGGTTCCTTTTCTGCTACCAGTTTTGAAATGATAAACGTTATCAGATACTGATTAGAATTGTTCTTGATTTGAATGAGTGATTTTGAACGGAAGGCTAACAATAGCGGCGGCACGGTGGCACAGCACCTGTCTTAGTCACACAACTCCAGGGACCTGAAAAAACACAAGTTGGTAGGTGGATTGGTGACTCAAAAGTGTCCGTAGGGGTGTGTGTGTGTGTGTGTGTGTGTGTGTGTGTCTGTGTTGCCCTGTGAAGGACTGGCGCCCCCTCCAGGGTGTATTCCCGCCTTGCGCCCAATGATTCCAGGTAGTCTCTGGACCCACCGCAACCCTGAACTGGATAAGCGCTTATAGATAATGAACGAATGAATGGTTTGGACAGGTCCCTGAGATCAGATTGCTGGAACTTCTGTTTTCTGTTTCAGTTGGCAGTTCATACACTGAATTGTGCTAAATGACCGTCTCTTTAAGTGTTGAGCTCACTTGAAGGGGCCTGTTTAAGACTTCCTTGGATACATGTTCAGGCCTGGTGTGTTTTTCCTCTTTTCCCAGCTGTGTTTTGCCATATGATGGAATCTTTTTTTTTTTTTTTTTTCTGCCTGGCACCTCAGTAAACTTTGAAGTGTGGTTCTGAATCCTGGCACCGAGTTTGGCTTTTTAAGCTTGCTTTGAAGTCACAACAAATGTGCACCTTGCCTCCCAGTGGAGAGGCTGAGAAGTGTGCCAATGGTGTCTGTGGATTTGTATTTATCTGTTTGTGGGGACGAAGTGTCCCTATTTTGATAGAAAACCTTCTGTGTGGTTGATTATATATTCTATTCTGCTGGTTGCATTAGGTGTAGCATTTAGCATTATCTACAGCAGTGGACATGGAAATGACAGGAATACAAATGAGTGTGTATGTATGTGTGTGTGTGAGTAGATGTGGGATAAGACACAAACACTGTGTGATGTGAATTCCTTGTCAGTAATCCCATCAGGCGCAGACTAACAGGCTTTTAGTGGCAGCCTGCCTCTTCTATCTCTTGCTTTATCTGAATGTAACAGAGCAAATCTAATGCGTCTGATTTACTGGCCAGTCCCGCCACATTTTCACTTCATTGTGTCGATGTTATTCCTTCACTTCTGACTCATAATTCTCTTTCCTTGGTGTTTTTACCGCTCTCCCATTCTCCTCCTCCTTCGTCTTTTGTTTTGCCGTGTTGCTGATTCCGCAGGGACCGGTTCAGAGGTGGAGATAATGTTCAGCACTTCTTGTCCCACTCCTCCTCCTTCTTTCGTTCACGCTATTTCTCTCTCTATCTCTCGCTCTCTCTCTCTCTGTCTGTCTTTCACCTCTCCCCAGGTATAACCCCAGTTTCCTCTCCTCTGCTTGCTAATTGACATGTGGTGGGTTCCCCAGGCAGGCCTGGGGTGATGTGGGACTCCCGGCCCTGCATGCTGTCGTTTGTGAGCCGTTTTGTATCCGGGAGAATCAGAGCAGAGCGATTGCGTGTTTTGCCGTGCACTGTAATAAATTGGGCCTCCCCTGTGGCCTGCTAGGTGCGGTTAGCATTACCCCCCCCCCTCCCAACCCAACAGCCAAGCCAGCAGCACAAAGCACTTGAAATGACCGCTGGAGCTGCTGAGGTGCATCTATCTGCAGAACCGAGAAGCCAGGGGCTGGTCCAGAATTGCAGTTTCAGGGCAGGTGACTATACATGTTGGGTGAGCCGGTTTTACTTTCACTTAGCCTGCTAGCATGACTGTAGTTTAATGTAGTCAACACCTGTCTAAGATTCTAATTAAAACTTGGAATTTGATCTGGAGCCGGTGCCAGTCCCACATTCACTCACAGCTACCGACACTTTTGAATCGACAATCCACCTGTCAATGTGTGTTTTTGGACCGTGGGAGGAAACCGGAGCACCCGGAGGAAACCCACGCAGACACAGGGAGAACACACCAACTCCTCACAGACAGTCACCCGGAGGAAACCCACGCAGACACAGGGAGAACACACCACACTCCTCACAGACAGTCACCCGGAGGAAACCCACGCAGACACAGGGAGAACACACCACACTCCTCACAGACAGTCACCCGAAGCTGGATTTGAACCCACAACCTCCAGGACTCTGGAGCTGTTTGACTGTGACACTACCACTACCCTTATAGAAATATAACTTATTTATGTAATGAACTTACACATAATACAGGGTATGATGTTCATGTGAGTCATTTAGTCACTGCGACAGGTATGGAGGAAAGTGAC
The DNA here is from genome assembly GCF_029633855.1 of Hoplias malabaricus. Taxonomy (NCBI): domain Eukaryota; kingdom Metazoa; phylum Chordata; class Actinopteri; order Characiformes; family Erythrinidae; genus Hoplias; species Hoplias malabaricus. The sequence continues at coordinate 38,916,197 of NC_089804.1, forward strand.
TCAGTGTAGGAGGTGTGTACTGGTAGATTTGATTATTACTTTATTAACTTTTTGGTTAGTTTTGGTTAGTTACTGTTGTTTACACAATAACCAGATATTTTTGTTTCTTCATACACTTACAATAAAATATATCTTTTGTTACAATATTTTTAAAATGATAAATTATTAAAATATTTCTGTGTTTTTGTTTTAAAAAATCACCAAGAATATTGTTATCGCAATATATCATGATAAAGTTTTAGGGCCATATCGCCCACCCCTAGTGGCTTCCCAACCTATTAGTTGAACTGTAGTCTGCCATGTGGAGGGCAGTCGTGTTATTCACAACACTATTCCATCCTCTGTCCATGTGAATACACCAAGAGTGAGTTCATGACCTTTCTGCACACTCACTGTATCGTGCTCCGTGGAGTTCCTGAGGGTTTTAGATTGCTAGGTTAGGATTAGTCCATTCCCAAATATATTCAAGAAGGAACTGCTCTGTGGTCAAAAACTGACCGCTGGTGAATGTCTAGAGGATGACTCAAAGATGTCAACAGAGGGACCACAGTCCCAATCGACAGCAAGCTGAAGCTACGAGGTAAATGTTTTTAATAAAGTGAATTGTGGTATTTAATGCTCAGCAGTTTCTTTCAGCCTGTGCTTAATTAACATTCCTCTTAGATCCTGAGACTGAGTCTGTTTTAAGCGAGAAGGCTTTGATTACGGAAACAATCTAATAATGATTTCCTCATGAGTGTTCAGATCATTCATGAAAAAATAAATTAGAAAAGAAATGTAGTAATAACTTGCATGCATGCACTGGATTTAACTGTGCTGGGAAGCCAGAAGCCCCCCCCAACACACACACACACTCACACACACACACTGAGGCTCTAATAAGTTTCTAATAGATATTAATATTTCATATCACCTAGCTTTTGATTACATTGTTTATGAGGAAGAGCCGGGTCCGGCCGGCGAGGCGTCGCACCCAAACGATCCGATGAAATATGGTGAGTGCCTCCTTGTTCCAGAGCGAAAAATTAAACCACCCCGCACTTAATGTGGGATGACTGGCCGTCTATTGATTTCTTTTAAATGTTTCTCTTTGCCGGTTTTTACATTGTTGAAGGAAGCCTCCAAGGTTAAGCATCTAATTCACTCAGCAGCACTATCCTCATCGATTCCAGTTATAATTTCATCTTGGAATCTAACATCTGCCTTGAACTTATGAGCAGAAATAAAATTGGAATTTGGTCAGGCCCTACTTCTCACATGTGTGGGGAGAGCATTGGTCAATTTACATGAGAGATGTGGACTTCCCTGTCGTGATATTATAAACAGTCAACATTATTATTAAAGGCTAAGCACCAGCGATATGAACAAATAAATCCAGTGGAATTTGAGTTCCTAACTTGTGTTTATTGATAGTCAGAAAACAAAAATTTCTTACTAATTGAAGGAATAAGGTTTAAAAGACCGTTGCCCCCCCCACCAACGGTGTTCGGAAACTCTAATAGGCGTGAAAATGACGAAAAGGTGTGTTGTTTTTGGCTGCAATCATTCAATGTACAGTGGGACATCTGTGCACAACTGGCCCAAAGATCCCAAAATATCCAGAAAATGGACTAAATTTGTCAACTTTAAACGGGCACTTTGGAAAGGACCCTCCGCTCACTCCGTTATCTGTAGCTCATTTCACTGGCGCTTTTCCAACAATATGGGCATGTAAGGAAACCAACGAAATGTGTTCAAGAGCCTCTGACTTGCTAAACTCGGTGGCTCAGATTATACTCGGCTACGTAGCTGCATTACGGAGGTTTATAGTGTCGGATGATTTCGAGTTCGACTTTGATCACATTTACAAGAATAACGGTACCTCTAAATTTGAGTTTAGCTTATTGCTAGGCTATTGTCATGAATAATGTTGGTTATTTAGCTAGCTAGATACTGTCATAACAGTCAGTCATAACGGTGTTTTACCGCGGCGTTGTTCAGCTGTTGTCCACCAGTGACGTCACGGTCGCGTTCAAGAATTTCCGTAGGGAGCTCGGGTTTTTCCCTCAATTTAATAAAATTGTCAGTTTTAAAGCAAATTAAGCTGCTATTTTCATTTTAATTCATACTTATATGTGACAGTAACTACAATAATGTGAAATATTCATGGAGGTCCATTAAGTGGTGCTTAGCCTTTAAATATCACAAATAACAGTCTGTTTTAGTGATCTACCCGGAACTGAGGGTTATCTTTGACAGGGTAAGAAAAGTGCTGAGCTGTTTGATCCTTGTGGTATTTTGTCATAACATGTCAGATGTTTAATTAAGACACCGGAAATGTGTTCACTTGCAACGTTATTGCTAACTATTGTCTGATTTTATTTAAAGCTGAGTAAATGCTGGGGAGAATCCGTGGCTATTAGAGTGTGGATGGGGCAGAGGGCGACTCTGTCGGGGCTTTATTTGAATGCGTCATTAGGCACTTGTGCATAGTGGAGGGGATATATCATGATGTCCATGTTCAGCGCTTGGTGATGTGAAGAGAATAGGCGACAAACGACTGCCGCTGGCAGTAAATTCATCATCCTCTCTTTTTCTAATGGCTTTCTCAAGGATGACTGTACGATATATACTATGAAATATGGCCTTATGTCAATCTGTTTAAATTGAAACGAGATGTCTCTCTCGCTCTCTTCGACATTGCGGAGAGAAAAGAGAGAGGAGGTGTGGTATTTAAGGGAGCCGTTCTAAAGCCTTTTACTTCAGCTGTGTTTCAAAGGAGCAAATGTAGTAAATGAGTGAACGGAGGTGAATGGAGGCTGGAATTCTCAGCCAGATCAAAGCCTCGATCAAAGTAAAGAGAATATATATATACGGACATACTGGGCTTGTGATACTTATACATAGAAACTGTATGTCAGTTCAGTGATGACACAGATGTTCAGTTGTCCATTCACAGCTTGTATAATCAACTTGGAAAGCATTAAATGAAGCGGGGTGAAGTGAGGTCAGACTGTTGCCATGCCCAGCTTTGGGACGTGCAGCAGTGGGACTGCAGTGATAGAGATTTCTCATAACACTCACCTCTACACAAGTGCACAGTGGTTTCACGCATCCTTGACCAAAAAAAACTCATCAGATTTGATCTTATTATTATTATTAATAATAATAATATCTTATCGCTCATGTGTGTGTGTGTGTGTGTGTATCTGTGTATGCCTGTGTGGTCGCATATCTCTAAGCCAGAATCCTTTTTGTGTATGTGTGTGTGTGTGTGTGTGTGGACCCATCCCTGGCTTGCGTGTCTTCTCAGCTTCTGCTTGATGGATAGCTCCACTGAGGCGAGGCGAGTGGAGCCATGCAGCTGTCCATCAAACACACACTGACCAAACACTTCCTGACCCTGAATAAAGCTACACAGCTACTACCCACTGCCCTCACTGTGTTTGTGTGTGTGTGTGTGTGTGTTTGTGTGTGTACAGTACTCAAAAACCACCCCTTGTTTACTTAATTTCCAGTCAAAAATGCAAGTCATTCACTCTTCACTGTCATGAAAAAGCAGAAATGAATATTAAACAGCAAAAGCTTCAGCGTGTAAATTTCAATTTTCCGGGCGTAATTCGTCTACTTTTCTATTTAACCTGACTTCTATTTATTCAAGAGGCTTGCTTTCATGTTTTCAAACAAATCTGCAGGGATATTCTGCACATCATTATAGTTCAGTCTAAGAAGTTGGATTTAGCTTTATTTATTTATTTATTATAAGGAATAAAACACATGACAGATAACAGCAGTAAAATTACAGCACATTCATAGTGTTCATGACTGCAGTCGCACTGCAGTGAGTCGTACAGCCACAGGGCTCCAGACACCTGACATTGTGGGTTTAAACCCCAACCTTGCGTCACTCTCTGTGAGGAGTTTTGGTGCATTCTCTCAGTGTCTGTGTAGGTTTCCTCTGGGTGCCCTGGTTTCCTCCCGTAGTCCCAAAAACACATGGCTTGGCTGTGTAATAGTTTCCACAGGTGTGAGTGTGTGAGTGATTGGACGAGTGTGTGATGGCCTACATTAGAGCGACACCTTGTTTAAGGTGTGTTTCTGCTTTGTCCGTTGAATGAATGAATGAATGAATGAATGAATAATGTCTTTTCTCTGAATTCATGCACAGACTTTTATGTCTGACCTGGTTTGGCTCTGTCAGTTATAAAGTAGTTGTTTCAGAAAGCGGTTTACACCACACATACCTGCATGTCTCTGTGTTATATACCGCTGCCCCTGTATGAAGTCAGCCTAGAAGGCACTGCAACATGCTCTGAGTAGGACTGGACAATGTGTCTCTGTGTGTGTCTGTGTGTGGGGGTGTGTGGGTGATTGAGGACAGTATTACTTTCATCCTCTTCACTCTCCTTCCTTCAGATGCTACTTGAGGAGCTTTCTAATGTGCTCTCAGATTGACGGCTTTAACACCGATGCTCTTGGCTTTTTCTTCTCCTCACCCCCACCCCCCCACCCCCTCATTCCTCTATCTCCAATAATTAGATTTGGTAGTCCCGTGAGAAATACATTTCCTAGGTATGTTTTATCTCTTGCTAAAAATACGTTTCACCAGCTCTCCCTCATTTATTAGTTGGATTCACTTCAGCACACCAGGGTCTTATCGGAAATTGCTTTGAGCCTCTAACGCCAGGCGTTTTACTTACAAATGTCTAATTGAGGAGAATATTTATTTTTGCCACGGCAGATCCGGAGCGGTCGCCAAGCCCAGGCTGCGCCACGCTAGGCTAAATGTTACACGCTACGCCACTGTGGGTTAAAGAATGCGACGGTAGCTGAGGAAAATCCAAGAATTTGCAATCATTTCCCTTCGGAAAAACTCATATTTTCCCCGTTCTAAATCCGGCTGAGCTTCGGCCTCCTTTAGTCCAGATTAAGTTTGGAGATTCCTCTTAACATCGAGGCTGCAGATCGGATTTGGATAGAGGGAAGGGGGGGTAGTAATTTGGTCGGATTAAAAGGCGCTGGCCCGTTCCAATATTCCTTGCGGTGGATGAGTATGAAATATTAAGTTTGGCTCAATACGTATGCGGGCTTTTATTGCTTCAATCCCTGCGACTTATGAAATTTCTGGAGATGTGAGAGTGATTTGCCCTCCTCGAGCAGACTGTACAGTGCACTTGTACACTTTGGTGGGTGTGTGGGTGAGGGATTGGGGGGTGCAGGGCTGCTTGGTTGTGTCCACACAGGGGCTTATGGATGGAATGGGCTGCTGCGTTAATATTTGATATGCACAGATTACGAAGCTGATTTAAAAAGCTGTTACACTGGATAGAAGATAAGCTTTGGGTTCAACTTGAGGAAGTGTTTGGCAAATATGAACATCTCTGATCAAATACAAAAATAAATTGATCCACTCACCATTGATCAGCCTCAAAGTACACTTTCTCAAAAGGAACTCAACCTTGAAGACAATGGGCAGATTTATAACTGACCACAGTTTACGTCCACTCTTCTTAGCTTTTATAGCCATACTGTTGCTGTTGGACCTTGAGAGCGCCACATCCTTTCAGACCCATTGCGCCACGTTCAGACAAAATCTGTGCCTGCGTGTGTTTCCTCCGGGTGACTGTCTGTGAGGAGTGTGGTGTGTTCTCCCTGTGTCTGCATGGGTTTCCTCCGGGTGACTGTCTGTGAGGAGTGTGGTGTGTTCTCCCTGTGTCTGCGTGTGTTTCCTCCGGGTGACTGTCTGTGAGGAGTGTGGTGTGTTCTCCCTGTGTCTGTGTGGGTTTCCTCCAGGTGACTGTCTGTGAGGAGTGTGGTGTGTTCTCCCTGTGTCTGTGTGGGTTTCCTCCAGGTGACTGTCTGTGAGGAGTGTGGTGGGTTCTCCCTGTGTCCGCGTGGGTTTCCTCCAGGTGCTCCGGTTTCCTCCCACAGTCCAAAAACACATGTTGGACCTTGAGAGCGCCACATCCTTTCAGACCCATTGCACCACGTTCAGAGAAAATCTGTGTATTTATTCAGATTATAAGCGGGAGTGTAGGGTGACTTATTCTGTATCTCGAACACAAAAACCTATCTTAAAATTAAAGCTACCAAATCATCGCTGACTTGTAATAAGGAAAATATAGCTTCTGTCAATGCTACTTCAGGCTCAGCACTGTAGAATCTGCACTGTGTAACTTTTGGAGGATTGTAGGAAACCGCTTCCCCTCCTCCACCTCCCCTTGATTTAAGAACTGTGCTGTAAAATTGAATTACACGTTTAAAAAAACACCAACTCTCTGTGTTCCTTTAAGGACCCTTTTAAATGTATGGTCTTCCAGGTCCTGCACGGTTGTTACCATACCCATTATGCTAATGCCTGCATATTCTATCTATGGACAGGGGTCTCTGACAAAATCTCAGCGTGCTCTTCTTCACAGTGCTATTTGGGACAGGAAGCGGATTGTGTATGAGCAGGGGAGGGAAGGTTGGGTTAAATCACCGCTTGTTTCCTCTCGGCTCATCTGAACTCACCTCCCTCGTAAACATGGCGGCCTACGCTTCCTGCCCAACCGCTGCAGCTACTGCAGGAAGGAGGGGAAAGTTATGTTTAGACGGTGCCACTCCTGACGGATTATGAGCCACTTCCACTCGGCAAATCAGCAGCGTCCTGGGTGTGTGTTAAAGTGTGGGTGTCGTTTCTGTGTTTCCAAACCTAGTGGGCTGCCTTATTCCCTAGGGGCCTACATAGGCAGCTGTGAGGGTAGGCAGCATTGTAACTGAAGTCCAGCCTCCTTGAGTCACTACTGTAGTGACTAATTAAACTTCCTAGCGTGCAAAACTAAAAATACTTGTGAATACTTTAGAACGACAAAAGCACAAGTAAAATAAACAAAGACTAATCCAACGTTTAATTCAAATGTTCTAATCAAAGCACAGAGAGTGATTGTTTTTGTTCACGATGCTAGTTAATGTGGATGTGTTTGTAAACCCGTGCCATGCTGCTACCAGCTTAAAATACGAAAATGTGCTAAAATAAATAAATACACTGTCATTTTCTCACATACAAAGATTTATTACATATGGAATCACATTGCAGTTTGGAGGAGGCTAAAACAACACACACACAATGCATCTGCTGAAATATAACACATTACGGCAAAGTCTGATCTCACTTTCTGGTGGGATGATGTGAGTCAGTGTATGTGTGTGTGTGTGAGGGAGTGTAAATATATGTTTGTTTGTAGCCCATCTCACACCCCGCTTGGTTTTGGCAGTATTTTGTTTGGTTTAAAAGCTTTGCAGCCACCAGATGGTTTTCCTGCCATGAAACAGTGGGTCCGTCATTAGCCATTGGCAGGGGGGAGGCGGTTGTTGTTTGCATCGAGACTGAGGCCTGTAGGAGTGTTTCAGCGAGAGTGTGTGTTTGCGCCTTTTTACATCGCCTCACGTGGGCGTTAATATAATTTCTTCGAGTCCAACGCTCGCCCCTCATCCAACGATGGTGTGATTGTGGGCTGGAAGCTTCGTTTTTTAACCGAAACGTCTCCCTATACATCCCCACCCACCCCCCCCCAAAAAAAATAGCCCACAATATCTTGCTCATTTCCGCTCAAATCGTCTAATCCCAGCAGCTGCTCACATACGGCAGTGCGTTTTTCAAAGCCATATTTTGTCAGATTGAGCTGGTTCTCGTCCAGCCACCGTTTCAAATGAGCAAGCAAAATTAAACCAGAGGAAGAATTAACAAATAAACAAAAAACAAACAATAAAAATTAAAAAAAAAAAAAACGATTGTAACCCCGTTGACGCCAGATGTCTGTATTTGCACAGATCCTGTTAGCCTGCTGTTTGATACATGATGCCCATTTATGTTTGATGTGGATGTAGATTCATCAAACTTCTCAGAGAAGAACATCTGGAGACAGGGATGTTGACTTTATTAATGTGAAGACGTGGAGTATTTGGGTGTTGGATTTAGGGCTGGACAATAATTCAATATCAGTATATATCACAGTATAAAATGTTCCGATAACAATTGTATTATATTTGAACACATTTTTTGAACACATTAATATTGACAAAGTCAAGAAGTTTATGTTTGATGGTGATTTTTTGTGTGGTTTTTGGTGTTTTTTTTTTTTTGTGGATTTTATGTTGTTCGTATCGATATTAGAATTATATCGCATCGGCCAAAATTAGGAAATGTATCATGATATAAGGGCGGCACGGTGGCGCAGCAGGTTAGTGTCACACAGCTCCAGGGACCTGGAGGTTGTGGGTTCGATTCTTGCTACGGGTGACTGTTTGTGAGGAGTGTGGTGTGTTCTCCCTGTGTCTGCGTGGGTTTCCTCCGGGTGCTTTGGTGTCCTCCCACAGTCCAAACACACGTTGTAGGTGGATTGGCGACTCAAAAGTGTGTGTGAATGTGTGTGTTGCCCTGTGAAGGACTGGCGCCCCCTCCAGGGTGTATTCCCGCCTTGCGCCCAATGATTCCAGGTAGTCTTTGGACACACCGCGACCCTGAATTGGATAATCGCTTACAGATAATGAATGAATGAAAGAATCATGATATAAATATTGGCCGTATCTCCCAGCCCTAATTGGAGTATGTGCAGTGTGAGTATTGTAGAATTACAGTATCTGGAGCTGATGCCTAAGATAGAGCTTTGGAAGTTCACAAACTGATTCTTTTGTGAGATGAGATAAAAATGAGTTGTAAGATTAATATAGGACCCCAGATTTTACTTCCTGCCAGAGAATGGATATCGGGGCCAGTGCTGGTGACATCATCATTTACATATTTTTTATGTGAACCAGAGAGCCCCGTGTTTTTGTGGAATTGTTTCTTTTCTACTAAACAATTATCCAGGTTACTTCATTAAACAGTCCGTCCTTTACTCCGTCATTGTGCATTGATGTTGTTAAATGTCAGTTCACATCATATCAATAAATACAAAAGATTTAGGAGAGATTTTCATGGACCCAGTGGCAGAATAGTACAGAGTATAGTATGAAAACAGACGTAAAACATGTACTCATCATGTTCATTACAGTGAGTATAAAAGCAGACTGCACTGCAGTGTGAATGAACGAAAAAGACTAGAGAACTCCTTCGTGTTGTGGATTTTCAGGGTTTCGTTTGCACAGAGGATGGAGATATCGACGCGTCGCTGCTGCTGTTGTACTCGTATTTGTCATTTGCATTCTGCTCTCCAGTTACTGTTTTGCTGACATTTTCCGGGCCTGAGGTCGGTGCTGGTGCGGGATTGATCACGACCCTCGAGGTGAAGTCTTTAGCGTGAAGGAGCATGGCAGGTTCGGGCTTCGATTTTCAATCGGCAGCTGGACAGTGGCCATCCCTGACCTGGTTTCTCGGGTCAATTCATATCCCGTATCTCACTTCTGATGAATGGAGGCACCTGGTCTGATCTCGGTGGGCTGCCAGGAAATGTGATGCTTTGGGTCACTTGTCAAATGTTAGGGGACAGTTTTTACTTCATTTTTTATAGATGATATGGGAATGGAATCCCACTGTATC
>NC_089804.1:38930695-38975695 GCF_029633855.1 Hoplias malabaricus
TTCTCACTGTTTTACACCTCAATTCTGGAGGCTTTGTAGTCTTCTAGTCAGCGCTTAGCACTGAGCTTTGTGACTTTAAGACTCATGTGCAGCTGCTCCGAAATGTTTAGTTTTGTTCCCTGTGAGGAGTGTGGTGTGTTTTCCTTGTGTCTGTGTGGGTGTCCTCCAGGTGCTCCGGCTTCCTCCCACAGTAGAAAAAAATACATGTTGGTAGGTCGAGATCCCATGTGGGTACGACCCTGAACAGTACAAAGAGGTCAGAGATAATGAATGAATGAATGAACGAATGATTACACCTCTTTCTTAAACCCTTCCGTTGAAATTAGCATGTATAATTTGATTTCCTAAGGCTTAATGGTTATGTTCATAATTTGAAGGGAAGGCTGTAAGTGATGCATCGCACATCACTGCTCTGTTCATTTCATTTTCATTTTTTGAATATTTATTTTATGGAAAGCAAGACCAATTCCCCCACACTCCACCAACTGGAACGTTACTAATGACAAACGGTCAACGTGGCACTGAAAATAAATGTTTTCTTATTCTCTGCACTCATTCAGCTCACCATTACCATAATTCATTTGTATACGTCCAGGCGTTTCGTGCGACCAAATTAATTAAGGTCAAGGCAAAGTTGTGATTTTCCCATAAAGCTATTCAGCTAATCTGAGCATATGGCACTGAAGGTGTTTATTCAGTGCATTTTCAGTGCTCCCACAAAAGAAGCCCCAGTTCTGCTGTCATAGCTCATAAGTCACCAGTGTACAGTTAACTGCTTGTGTGTAGGCTGGAGTCGTGCCTGATTTTGCCTGCAAGGGCTGGAAAAACGAATGCCAACTGATGCCGTTCACTCTTCCTTTTGTGCACTACTTCTTTCTTTATTTATTTATTCACTTTCCAAACATGTCATTCAGTCTGAGCATCACAGATTGTCTCTTGAATCAGATGTACTGTTTCTGGGTGAGGTTGCTGAAACTTGACAACTTTTTATATAATTATCAACTACGATAGGCCTCAAATAGACATTGTGGGTGGTAAATTAGGCACATACACTTAGTTTTTCCTAGTGTCTCTATGGTATTTCTCATACTATGTTAGTAAGCTAAGATTGTGCCAGTGTATATGTATCAGTTTTTATTCATTCATTCATTATCTGTAACCCTTATCCAATTCAGGGTCACGGTGGGTCCAGAGCCTACCTGGAATCATTGGGCGCAAGGCAGGAATACACCCTGGAGGGGGCGCCAGTCCTTCACAGGGCAACACAGACACACACACATTCACTCACACATTCACTCACACATTCACACCTACGGACACTTTTGAGTCGCCAATCCACCTACCAACGTGTGTTTTTGGACTGTGGGAGGAAACCGGAGCACCCGGAGGAAACCCACGCAGACACAGGGAGAACACACCACACTCCTCACTTACAGTCACCCGGAGCGGGAATCGAACCTACAACCTCCAGGCCCCTGGAGCTGTGTGACTGCGACACCTACCTGCTGCACCACCGTGCTGCCCTCAGTTTTTATTTGATTTTTAAAATGTTGATATATCTTTGCCTTTGTTAGTTTTATGTTTGTGAGGTGTGAGGCAATGGCACACTACCACCTCAGTTTCAAAGTTTAATGCTGTTATGAATTACGGTTCCGACCGTAAATAAACTGTAGGATTCAGTATTCGCCGTTCATTTTGTATATGAAAAACTCAATATTGTCAGCCGGCACTGATTGTCCCACAAAACAAGTGTTAATCTCCCACTGGGGAAGGTCTGTACGATCATCACACGGAGCTCTAGCACAGGTTTTCATTTGTGCCCATGAAGCTGTCCCAGTATTGCCATATTAGTAACATAAACCCTATTTATGGTCAGAAAGTTGAAGGAGCGGTCAGCAGAAAGCAGTTTGTTTTGTGGCGGCGCACGTCCGCCTGCCCTTGTGACCTTGTACCAGGCCGAACAGAGAGCTATTAATTTCCATCAGGACACATTGAATGGCTCCCTTTGTGCAGCTGGGAGCTGTCTATAGCAGATCGATGCTGGACAGAGCCGGGGAGAAGTCGGGGGACATTGGGGGGGATATGGTAGCTCTGTGCATTCTCGGGCCTTTATAGTGCACAGGCCAGACGCTAAAGGGCCATTTGAATAATGTCTGGCCGACCATTTGTACCCTTTCGTATTATGTCTCTGTGTGCTTCACGTGATGCATTCCGTTCCACATAGACCTTGATGTTCCTCTCTTTGTTTCTTACTACCTTCTTTCTTTTCTCTGTTTCCGGTTTTGTTTTTATATCCCCTCCATAAACTCAGTTATTCCTAACACTCTTATCTGCATAACTCACATAGTAATGCATTTAATGCTATAGCTATAGTTACTACAGGTGGCAGCGATCCAGTAGCCCTCTCCATATCAGGTTAGTGCCAGCAGAAAACACTGGATTAGATATCAGAGGGAAACAAGAACAGTAAACACGATCTAACATTATTTGTCTATTATATAACTATTTTAATGGGTGGCACGGTGGTGCAGCAGGTAGTGTCGCAGTCACACAGCTCCAGGGGCCTGGAGGTTGTGGGTTCAATTCCCACTCCGGGTGACTTGTCTGTGAGGAGTGTGGTGTGTTCTCCCTGTGTCTGCGTGGGTTTCCTCCGGGTGACTGTCTGTGAGGAGTGTGGTGTGTTCTCCCTGTGTCTGCGTGGGTTTCCTCCGGGTGACTGTCTGTGAGGAGTGTGGTGGTGTTCGCCCTGTGTCTGCGTGGGTTTCCTCCGGGTGACTGTCTGTGAGGAGTGTGGTGTGTTCTCCCTGTGTCTGCGTGGGTTTCCTCCGGGTGACTGTCTGTGAGGAGTGTGGTGTGTTCTCCCTGTGTCTGCGTGGGTTTCCTCCGGGTGAATTGGCGACTCAAAAGTGACCGTAGGTGTGAGTGAATGTGTGTGGTCTGTGTTGCCCTGTGAAGGACTGGTGCCCCCTCCAGGGTGTATTCCTGCCTTGTGCCCAATGATTCCAGGTAGGCACTGGACCCACCGCGACCCTGAATTGGATAAGCTCTTACAGATAATGAATGAATGAACTATTTAAATTTTTCGCTGATCATCTTTGATAGCACATAACAAGCCTATGTTCATGTTGATACTAATACCACTGGTCCCTATGAGCAACCCCTGTAAACACTCTAAAGGAATTTGTTTACATCTTACATTTGTATTTGAGCATCTGAAGTGAAGCACTTAATTTGACAACGATAGATTTCAGTATCATAATCAGAAAAGGACATAATAGTCTCCATAGTAGTTATGAAATAGAGTACTTAAATAATAATAATTATAAAAAATGTATTTTGACATATACGTACACAGGAGGTCCTCGGGTTACGTCAGTCCAGAGTTACGATGTTTCGTGGTTACGACACATCTCCCATTTACTGTGTAAAACCTTTTTTCGACTTAAGTGGTAAACGTCGTAAGTAAACGTCGTAACGTGAACTTCGTGTGTGGTGTGCGCAGCGGAAGAATACACGGTTACGCGGCTCGGGACCGAGGAGGATAGGTGTTAGGATAGGATAAGTGCTTACAGTATGTTATTTACGTACAGTATGTACGTATGTTCCGACTTACACCAAAAATCGGTTTACGATGCGAAGTAGAAACGGATCAACGTCGTAAGTCGAGGACCCCCTGTATGTAGTATTTAATGTATACAGTAAATATATGTAAATAGGGCCTGCTTAATTTGTCCCTTGTTCCCTCATGTCTTCACTGGTAAAAATCATGCAGAGCAGTGTGTAATGCTGATGATATGTTTAGGAACATATCACCTCACCCTGTACTGTAAATGTCTGCTGGGTTGGTTTCAAACAGCACATGTTGGGCCTGCTGGGATGTGTGTGTGTGTGTGTGTGTGTGTGTGTGTGTGTGTGGTTGGTAGAATTGATACGTTCAGGACAAGCCCTCTGGGTGGACGCCCTTCAGGGAAAGCGAGTCGTTGAGAATGTTAATGATGGTATCAGCAGAGTGGGCACTACCTGCATCATAGACACACTCAACATTCACTCACTCCTTTGTCTCTCTCTCTCTCTCTCTCTCTCTCTCTCTCTCTCTCTCTCTCTCTCACTCTCCTCAGAACAGAAAGACAAAAGCAAAAAAATCAAGGTTAAGTGCGCGGATTGAGCGACACTGCCGTGCATTTCAATGAAGCCAGAGCCAACATGTGTCCCTTTCTTTTAGCCTAATGGATGGAACGGGAGATAAGTTGCTTGCATTTGTGTTGGACTGGGCACAGAATTTCACTCTCTCTCTCTTCTCTCTCTCTCTTTCTCTCTCCTCTATCTCTCTCCCCTCTCTCTCTCTCTCTCTCTCTCTCTCTCCCTCTCTCTCTCTCTCTCTCCTCCTCTCTCTCCCTCTCTCTCTCTCTCTCTCTCTCTCTCTCTCTCCCCTCTCTCTCTCTCTCTCTCTCTCTCTCTCTCCCTCTCTCTCTCTCTCTCTCTCTCTCTCTCTCTCTCTCTCTCTCTCTCTCTCTCTCCCCTCTCTCTCTCTCTCTCTCTCTCTCTCTCTCTCTCTCCCTCTCTCTCTCTCTCTCTCTCTCTCTCTCTCTCTCTCTCTCTCTCTCTCTCTCTCTCTCTCTCTCTCTCTCTCTCTCTCTGAAGTCACGGTCGAGGTCAGCCAGAGTGTTTGGCATTTCCGACTTTATTAGGTTTGTGCCGGGACGAGGGAGGGAGCAGGAGGCTGTCTGCACTGGACTCTCTATTAACATGCGTGCCTGCCGGACCAAATTAATCCAGATCAGCCAAACACAAGCCAATCAAATCCACCAGAGGTTTAGGAGCATGCTAATTTGTCTGAATGCTACCCTGAAGGTTACAGTGGAGTGTAAATGATTACTGAAGTATTCAGTAAATAATCTTCATGCACGCTCGGCTTAGTGAACTATATGGCGGCTGTTGTCCGGTCCATATTAGTTTTGTGAATATGGCTCGCCTGTCGATTAGATGGTCTCCAGCTTAAACCTCGCTTCAGGTCAAATCAAGTCTGACTGCTAGAACTAAGCAGATCGTATTTCTCTTTATCTGATTCAAGGCTGGCATCTATTTTTCATGCCTGCGAGTCATCATGGCCTTCTTTGTGTATTTATGGAATATCTCACATAGTCACCTCTGAAGGAGCCCACAGCCCCTTTATTTTTTTTAAAGCTGATTTCAGGGCGATTTAGATTCCTTTTCCATCACCGCCCCACCATCCCTCCACAAATGGAGAGCTTCTCCTCTCTGTATGGCTCCTTCTTCTTCTTCTTCTTCGTCTTCTTCTTCTTTTTCTACTTCTTTTACTTCTTCTTGTTTTTCTTCTTCTACTTCTTTTTCTTTTTCTTCTACTTCTTCTTTTTCTTTCTTCTTCTTTCTCTTCTTTCTTCTTCTTTTTATTTTTATTTTTCTTTTTCTTTTTCTTCTTCTTCTACTTTTTCTTTTTCCTTCTTTTTCTACTTCTTTTCCTTTTCTTCTTCTTTTTCTTCTTCTTCTACTATTTCTTTTTCCTTCTTTTTCTACTTCTTTTTCTTTTTCTTCTTCTTCTTTTTCTTCTACTTTTTTTTTTTTCTTCTTCTTCTTCTTCTTCTTCTTTTTCTTTTTCTTCTACTTCTTTTCTTTTTCTTCTTCTTCTTCTACTTCTTTTTCTACTTCTTCTTTTCCTTTTTCTTCTTTTTCTTCTTCTACTTCTTTTTTTTCTTCTTTTTCTTTTTCTTCTTCTTCTACTTCTTTTTCTACTTCTTCTACTTCTTCTTTTTCTTTTTCTTCTTCTTTTTCTTCTACTTCTTCTTCTTCTTCTTCTTCTTCTTTTTCTTTTTCTTCTGGACAAGCTGACAAATCCGTCAAGGCCCTCCCTCCTCTGTGGAGGACTAGGGTGCTAATAAGAGCTTAAATCAGTTACGTCAGAAAGAGCTCGGGCCAGTGCCGGTGGTCTGATCACAGGAGACACGGCTAACATTGTACGTTCTGTTACATCAACGCTTTCAGGGAATAAAAGACTCCGTTGCAGTGGGTTACAGCGAAATGACATTCCATGACGTGCTCACAGCCCGGCAGCCTCGTGTGGGTGGGTGTGCGTTCCAGTGGCCTTTGTGCATATTGGTCTGTATTGATGCTGATTGATTTTGACGGGGTCTGGAGGACAAAGACAGAGAAGTGTGTGTTTTTGTGTGTGTGCGTGGGTTTGTGTACATGTCTCTGTGTGAAAATGTCTGTAGGGATGCCGGCAGAAAGCTCTTGTTCCGATCGTGTTCGGTCGTTCAGGGTAAAATCTCCCTCCCCATCGCTCCCTCTCTCTTTCTCTCACACTTTCCGTGCCATAAAGCAGGGCAGGAGTTGGAGGTAGCGCTGTCCTCTCAGTCGCCCGCCTAACTCAGGGCCAGCAAGTGTCAAACTCATTTTTGTTTTTAGCCTGCCCCACATACCACCGAAATAAAGCAATCAAAATGTGTAGAGGTGGGTGAATATGCAGCCTTTCTCGTTCTTGCCAGTGAGTATGATGAAAGATGAGGATTCATTTAGTGGAAAAGGCCTCTAGGCATATATACCCTCACCGGACGCTTTATTGGGTGCACCTACCTCACGTCTACGCTGTCACATTATCATATCCACTCATAACAATGTAGGCGCACATAGCAGCACTACAATTAAGAATGGTAATCCATCTGTTGCTCTGCATAATTTCTTAGCTTTATGGCATCCATTAATATTCAAGACCACCGCTGAGTGGTGGTGGATAGCAGTGATACTAAACACAGTGTCTACTCACTCTCCAGGCTAGCAGATGAACATATTTGGTTGGTCCTCCTTGCAGATGACCACTGTGATGAAAGGGATGATGGCTCTCTTGCCGCTTAGTCCTTCATGGGTGAACGATTTTTGGCCACTGGATGCTTTTGGCTGGGTAGTTTTGTTTGTTAGACTAACACTGCTGTGTTTAGAGTGGCCCTGTGGGGTCCTGACCCCTGATGAACAGATTAAAAGGGGATTAACATGCAGAGAAACACACCACACTCAGTAATTAGAAAACCACACAATGCATCTGCTAAAATGGACCTGTTTGTTGAAACAAAAGCTTTCTTTACTGAATAATAAATTGTCCACTCTGCATATATATATATATATATATATATATATATATATATATATATATATAACAGTTGTGTGTTTCTGGGTGTGAACCAGTGTGTGTGTGTGTGAGCAGGTGTGTGAGTTCTCAAACCTCATCACAAGAGGCAGCGCACAAAGCCAACTGTCAGTGACATCCAGTGCCAGGCATGTCCTCCTGCTTGAAGTGCATTTGAAACGTTGTCCCCCGAGCCCTCCGACTGAGTGCGCCACTCCGAGTGACCCAGGAGAGGGGCTCCAGAGCTGGCCTTGGCTGCACCAGCCTGGCTGGCCCTCACCCCGCTCCCACAGCCCATCCTCTGTTCCTCCTTCCTCTTAGGCTCATCCAAGCTGAGCCATTGCCAGGCAGCCCGCTGTCCATCACAGGGCCATAACAACTGTCGGTGAAGCAGACACGCTGAGTTGGAACACGAGCCCACCCCATGGCTCATTGCTGAGCTGCTATTGGACAGGGACCAGGCCCGGTGTCCGTTGGTACGGGTGTTTAAGAGATTAATGCGCCGCTGTTGGAGACTTTTGGAGGAGAGGGCAAAGGCCCGGGCTGTGGTTCAGATCCAAGGAGAAGTGTGAGGAGAACTGTGTGTACGCAGGATCATGGAGAAGTGTGAGGACGACTTAACTGCTGACAATAAGGCTGTGTGTTAAACAAGTGGTCCTGGAGGGCGAGAGAGAGAGAAAGAGAAGCGCCTGGAGTGGGATGTGTTTTTGCAGGTCACTCCAGCCCCTGCTATGCTGAATCACATAGGAAGTGTTGGAGAGAAAGAGGGAGATTGTCATATAAAAGTGAGACTGGAGGGAAGTGGGATCAGCTGTCTGAGATGAAACCCTCCAGAATGAACACACACACACACACACACTCGCACGCAGCAGGCCAAATCCTAGCCACACTTAGAATATGATTCCATGAGTATATGAAATATGAAGGAGAGAGAAAAAGAGATTTAGTGATGGATGGATGGTGAGATTTGGAATAAGACGGGGGATGATTGAGAGAAAGGGCTCATGAGCATGAGTGACATATCGGGAGGACAGTAGCTTAGCTTGGCGCGCTTCATTGCATAATTGCATTTCGCGTTCAAAGAGCATCGGCAATCGATAATGTAATTCATAGAAAAGCCATAGTGAGCCGAGGCATCCGCATTCGCGGGCGTGCTCCGGGTTCCATCCTTAAGAATTAGAGGGAGCGGACGGGAAAGATGTTTGTCATTGAAACAAAGAAGAAGACGAGTCACCCATTGTTCATGGCAGAATTTACTTACCCGCCATGCTTTGAGGGAAGTGCTGGAAATTGCATTAGAGCTGGACTGACGTCTTTGCGGTCGTTCGTCCTTGTTGTTGCAGGCCAAGCAGCGAGGAAAACGGCCATCTCCTCCTAGAACATCTCGGTTGACCGTAGCATTTTTCTTCTCTCTCTCTCTCTGCCTCTCTCCCGCCCTCTCCCATGCTGCCCCTGTGTGATTGTGGAGGCTCCATTCAGGTCAGCCCCAATCTAAAATGGCACTCTCCCCCAACTCCTGCCACAGTGGATTTGTGGGTAGGTAAAGTGAGAAGAAAGCTGGGAGGCTGATCTTAGACTTGTACCTTCACCTACCTGGGTGTCCTCGGCTCCCTGCAGAGCCGAGCCAGGGGACGTCTGACAAATCGCGCTTGGGTTGGGGATTTGAGGAGGGAGTGTATGCTATGCTTCCTTTCTCTCCGTTAAGCTTTTGTTCCACAGCAAGAGCAAATCTGGCTCAGACTCTGGGGGAGTTTTGTGAACTCTCGGCTGATTTAATCAGAGGGGCTCTAGAATTTCGCGGAGGCCTGCTGTTCAAGGTTGAGTCTAATTCTGAGTGGGCCTGCAGTCTCTTTCATGAAGTCTCGTTTAACTAGGTAATTATAAGCTTATTTAAGCCAACTTTTGTATCTTCTGTTCTCAGCTCTTCCCACCGTGTTACTACCTTTGTTGCCCTGGTGTTACGCCCCAACGTTCGATCCCCCGGTGCCTGCTTTCAAGTGGTGGTCACCAGCGCTAGGATTCAAGCCTCTTAACTTCTGGACTTTGAGTCCCAGTGGCTCCAACTCGAAAACTAGGTCTCTGTACCCCGCGGCTTCAGTCCTGGTTTCCGTCGTGACTCCCCAACCCTTAGCCCCCGCCTCTGTGCTCCATCACCTGGTCCTCAGGCTCCCGCTTCACTTCAAGCACTTAGCGCTTCAGTGCTTTAGCCCTCAGCTCACTCACTCTCGCCAATCAGCTCTCCTTTATTTATTTAGCTCTTCATACATCTTTAATGAGGGAGAGGCCAACTGATCCCATAACAGCCAGGTCATAAATACCAGTGTGTGTGTGTGTGTGTGTGTGTTCAGGAAAGTGGGGTGATTTTCTCCCTCTAATGGAGCAATTTCGGTAACCAGATTACTGTTTAAATGTGGTTTAATGAATGGGTTAGCCCAAGATCAAAGGGTAATATGTGAGTGCACCTGTGTTTGTGTGGATGAATGTGCTTATTCTTCACTCATGCTTCCCTCTGTCTTTACTATATGTTTAATGTTATGGAAGTTGAAGCTGAATGCAAGGTGCGACTCGCGTTTGGGGGGAAGGTAGGACTAAATATAGTGTCATCATCATTACTAGACGATGTGTCAGCTTTAATATCGTCGGCTTTGTAGAAGGTGCATATGCGAGCATGTTAGGGGTCCAGGTGCCTTGTGTATTGTCGGTTTATTTGAGACACTCTGGCCCAAGTTAAAACATATAACCATCACTACATCTGTTGTAAACATGCTTAGTTGCATTCTAAAGTAGTATTCTCTAGAGTTGATTCTGGATGAAGACAAGGAAAACCTGTTTTTAGTGATGAATAGAACCCGTTTATGTAACTCATATATGCTGCTGCCGGGGCCGGGGGGGGTCCATTCTGGTGGTGGTCCCAATCCTGAGAGAAATTAGTTGAATCCGGAAGGTTGTGGGGTCATCTTCTGCTGTTAACCCTCTGTGGGAGCTGCTGAAACTAGGAACTGGCTTTTTATCATTAATTCATTCATTATCTGTAACCCTTATCCAGTTGAGGGTCGCGGTGGGTCCAGAGACTACCTGGAATCATTTGACGCAAGGTGGGAATACACCATGGAGGGGGCGCCAGTCCTCACACATGCACACTCACACACTCACACCTACGGACACTTTTGAGTTGCCAATCCACCTACCAACGTGTGTTTTTCGACCGTGGGAGGAAACCGGAGCACCCGGAGGAAACCCACGCAGACACAGGGAGAACACACCACACTCCTCATAGACAGTCACCCGGAGGAAACCCACGCAGACACAGGGAGAACACACCACACTCCTCACAGACAGTCACCCGGAGGAAACCCACGCAGACACAGAGAGAACACACCACACTCCTCACAGACAGTCACCCGGAGCGGGGAATCAAACCCAAAACCTCAAGGTCCCTGGAAATGTGTGACTGCGACACCTACCTGCTGCACCACCGTGCCATCCCATCATTAATTGAATCTTTTTATAATATATATTATTCATTTATGAATGAGAAAAGCTTGTTTTTTTTGCAGGGATTACAGTGTTTTTAACATCAGTGGTTATATGGATTTGAGTAATGCATGCTTGGATTGTGAAAGAAAACAGATCTACACCAAACTGTCAGAGGCTGAGGAGTGTAATGTAGTAATATTTGGTTCAATAAAAAGAGAAAAAAAAAAAAATATATATATATATATATATATATATATATATATTTCTGAGAGTACGCTTTTCATTGGTGTACTAGAGAGGTGTGAGAGTAGCATTCTCCTCATGTCCGGTTTTTTGCCGTAGGGTTGGCATGTGGGTAAACAGGTGCAGAGAGGACGAGGAAAGCATAGACGGAGAGATTCGACCTGCATTATGCAGGATAGTCAGCAGCCAGATAGATTAAAAACCGCAAATGGCATCCCACTGCTTTCCTCGCCCTATCCACGGGCATTGTTTGCATTCAAATGAAATAATTAATGCATTCAGAGACTCGCGGTCGGTCTGTGTCTGTGTTTGAATTAATATTTTAGTTCCATTGTGCCCTAAACTGGATACAAAAAAGAGTGTGTGTGTGTGTGTGTGTATGTGTGTGTGTGTGTGTGTGTGTGTGTATGTGTGTGTGTGTCTGTGTATGTGAGCGTGTATGGGAGTTATCTTCGCTCTATTATGAAAAGGGCACGGAAAAGGCTTCAGGGTTTAAAACATGACCTCTGACCCCTCTGACCCATCATACCTCATATCTCAGATGGTCCTTCTGCTCAAAACACACATTTGATACAAACCAAAGACTGCTGCATTTTCCGTTCAGGCTTTGGAAGACATTGTTATTGGACTCTTGTGTTGTTTTCTGTTTGTATTGCTGTGATATTTGAACACACGACAGTAATGTTTAGTGAATGTTTCATGGTCAGTGAATCAATAGAAATAATCCAAGACTATTTGGAACAAATCACCTTTAAACTGAAGAGGTATTTCAGAAAGCTGTTGTCAGAATATCGCTAATGGAGGTCAGTTTGAAATATGTCTGTGTTTTCTTTGAATAATGTTGCCTTGCTGTGTTCTATTTCTTTCTTTCTTTTTTTTTTTGTTAAATGGATTTTGGAAGTTGTTTTTAAGCCAAACTCTGATCTTAAGATCTTAAGTCAGTCAGCATATTCATTGCCATGTGTTATATATGACTCGGGTGAAGTGACTTTAGAGGAGTTGGTGTGTTCTCCCTGTGTCTGCGTGGGTTTCCTGTGGTTTCCACTGTGAGTGTGTGTTGCCCTGTGAAGGACTGGCGCCCGCTCCAGGGTGTATTCCCCCATTGTGCCCAATGATTCCAGGTAGGCTCTGGACCCCCCGCGACCCTGAAGTGGATAAGCGCTTACAGATAATGAATGGATGAATGAATGAAGTGGCTTTAAAGGCTCTACAAATAGCTGGTTACCATCGCCACAACACTCATGTCTTTGTTACACTTTAATTCAGATTCTCTGAGCATTGTTTTGTGGCAGTAAAGAACCGTCCACCTTTGGATCTTCTAACCTTCTGCTCTTCTGTCTCTCAGCTTTGTCCGGAGGTGATCAGGGTGGTCAGCATGTTTGGACTCCTGGTGACCGGCACCGTAGAGCGGCAGAGGAGTCCTACTGGGCATACTCAGGTCAGTGCACCACACACACACACACACACATACACACACACACACACACACACACAATCACAGGGCTGTGGTGTCAAGCCACTGTGAACCTCACCTCTCACACATGACTGGACCTACTCTGCTGGTTCTGTACACCCACACACATATATTCACACATACACCCACTCACATACATTCACACACACAGCTGAGGGTGCTGTTGTGTTTTCCACTGTACACAGAACGATGCTTAACCAAAGACTGGGTGTTTATTTTGACATATAAACTTTTATTAACCAATGAACATTTACTTCCTTTTACTCATTTGGGACATAGTTGGTATCACTCAGATTATCTCGTGTATAGAATCATATGTTACATTATCACCCTTTAATTTCCAGTCAGAGTTACTGTCGGGTAGAGCTCATTCATCGTCCTGATGTTTCTGATGAAGTTAGATATTAAATAATCCACATGGAAAGAGAAAAGGTAAAGAAAAATCAGTTAAAAATAGAAAATACACAACAGCAAGTTTGGCCTAGCTTTTAAATCTTTTTCATTAGTTTTTTATTTTTAACACACCTTCCAAATCCTCGTCACCAGATGACAGCAGTTCTTTGCATCATGACAAGACTACTGCTTTTTCCTGTGTTCATTTTCCTGCCACATACCGTTAGTTAAGATTGTAGCAGTGCCGTGTGTGAAAAGCTACCAACGCTCTGAACTGAGCTGTGAAGTTTGCCTCTCTGAGTGGACCTGGGGGAGAGTTGTAGCTTGACTGCAGGCAGCAGAAATACCCAATTTATTTCCGATGATTCTATTTAACAGACACTTCAGTAAATGTAGATGTTGCCTAATGAATATTAATCAAGCGACTTTTTAATTTTAAAGGAGCAATCAATCGTATTAGCCCTGAAGAGTAGCAGCACCCTTTATGTAAAGTGCAGCTCACTAAGGATGAAGAAAGAAGTGACTATGCAGTACCAGAAATAGTCATTTATTTCACAATAAATAGATGGCTATATTTAGGACAGATTTAGTACAACACAGTGAGAACACACCAAACTCCTCACAGACAGTCACCCGGAGGAAACCCACGCAGACACAGTGAGAACACACCAAACTCCTCACAGACAGTCACCCGGAGGAAACCCACGCAGACACAGGGAGAACACACCACACTCCTCACAGACAGTCACCCGGAGGAAACCCACGCAGACACAGGGAGAACACACCACACTCCTCACAGACAGTCACCCGGAGGAAACCCACGCAGACACAGGGAGAACACACCACACTCCTCACAATCAGTCACCCGGAGGAAACCCACACAGACACAGAGAGAACACACCAAACTCCTCACAGACAGTCACCCGGAGGAAACCCACACAGACACAGTGAGAACACACCAAACTCCTCACAGACAGTCACCCGGAGGAAACCCACGCAGACACAGGGAGAACACACCACACTCCTGTGAAAAGCTACCAACGCTCTGAACTGAGCTGTGAAGTTTGCCTCTCTGAGTGGACCTGGAGGAGAGTTGTAGCTTGACTGCAGGCAGCAGAAATACCCAATTTATTTCCGATGATTCTATTTAACAGACACTTCAGTAAATGTAGATGTTGCCTAATGAATATTAATCAAGCGACTTTTTAATTTTAAAGGAGCAATCAATCGTATTAGCCCTGAAGAGTAGCAGCACCCTTTATGTAAAGTGCAGCTCACTAAGGATGAAGAAAGAAGTGACTATGCAGTACCAGAAATAGTCATTTATTTCACAATAAATAGATGGCTATATTTAGGACAGATTTAGTACAACACAGTGAGAACACACCAAACTCCTCACAGACAGTCACCCGGAGGAAACCCACG
Source organism: Hoplias malabaricus (assembly GCF_029633855.1). NCBI lineage: Eukaryota > Metazoa > Chordata > Actinopteri > Characiformes > Erythrinidae > Hoplias > Hoplias malabaricus. The sequence continues at coordinate 38,944,846 of NC_089804.1, forward strand.
CAGACACAGTGAGAACACACCAAACTCCTCACAGACAGTCACCCGGAGGAAACCCACGCAGACACAGGGAGAACACACCACACTCCTCACAGACAGTCACCCTTAAAGCCATCCACTACAGTCCAGACTGAAGCCCAGGTGCTTATGCACCATATGTTGCAATGATAGACCCTGATGGAAAATAATCATAGCCCTCTGGTTCCAGTATGGGTTTTTAATTGATATTTTAACATGGGGGACATATGGTCAAATTGGAAATATTCACTTTTTTTCAAGGGCTTTCAACAGTAAATAAAAACCAATGCAACCTTAGAAGAGACCTGAGAACCAGAGGGAACCATCAATTGTTTGGGACACGCAACCACTGTTGCTTTCCCTTTACCTTAGTGGTGAAAAACTATATTTTTTTATATCAGGTATGAAATGGATGTTATTGAACTACTGATATTAATAACTACTTTTCAATATAGCCTTGGTTTTTGATTTTGATTTTTATTTACTTATCTATTTATTTATTTTTTATATTTCGGTGTAGGGCCAAATTAGGGTAAATAACAATGATGTCATCATCATCAATCCCAGCGGAGCCTTGGAAGCCTGGATTGCATACGCACACTCTGAGTGGCAGATTAGTATTTCTCATTGGGCATCTCTCATCTATTCCTTCCCTTCTTTTATTACACTCTTTCTCTTCCTACCTCTCCACTCCTCACAGTGTGGAAGTCTCCTGGCTTTTTCTCTTTATGAATGTCCCTGCCCAGGAAAAGTGACTCTCCCCCGTCCCTCCGAGCTGTATTTGCAGAAGAGGAGCATTAATCTTTTACTGTGCAACCAGGCCCACGGCAATAAGCGATCTTTATTTCATTTATTTAAATATTTCAACCCCCCCTCCCGCTTCTCTTCCTCTCACTCCTGTTCCCGGTACAGCTAATAAACACTGCTGGGATCCACTGATGCCCTTTCTGTCAAGGCGACCGTCCTCAAATCCGCGCTGCAGGTGGGGCCTGGCCTTTCCCGCTGAAGTCCGGGCCTTAATCTCAGCCATTAGAAACACACAAGCCACGGAGGTCCCGCATCAGCAGGATGGAGCAAACCGCGGCTGTTCCCCAAATCCACACAGTTACATAAGCCTCTGATGTAACAGAGCCAATTCCACTCTGGGGGGAGGAAGAGGAGGAGAATGTGGGGGGAGAAACAATGCATGCAGAGTAAATATCAAAGCATCCCAAGACCTTTTATTTCTCTGTCGATGAGGAAGAGAGCGAGAGCATTTCATGTCTCCATACGAAATGCGTATGAATTATGTAATTCTCTCCATGCAAAGGGGATTTATCGAAATCATTTCCTAATGTGTTTTGATGTATAATGCTGCTCCAGTATATATTCAGCAAGCCTGAAAGACATCTTAATATTTTATTTTCCTTTTTAAAATAGCACCCACATATACACATACATACATAAACCCTACACACTGGACCTTAGGTCCATTATCTTCAGCTGTTTGTGCCTCTTTAGCATTCGCTGATGAAATTAGAATAATCACATATTACATTATAAAATATTAACTCAAGTTTGTTACAGAGCAAAACAGCTGGCTTTTAGCCTGTTTGCCTCTGGGGAAAGGAAAAGATTGTACATTTTGCGGCTGCCCCCAGAACAATACGCTTTTTGCGGTATCTTGTTAGCTGGTGGGTTTTTTTTATATGAACGTGATCATAATAAGGAAACGGGTTTGGCTCTTGCTGATGCAAATGCAGAATTTAAGGCTGATTTATACTTCACTGCATCACTCTGCAATTGCAACGCCACACCACTAGAGCCGAATCACAATCATCTTCCTCTACACTACGTAGTACACAAAGTAGTGGTGTAGTAGTAGGTTGTTCTTTGGGACAGAACGTAGTTTACATGAGGTACTAATAAAGAAACAAATACAAAGCCAGCAAGGTTTTTCCACATGGTCCCATTTTTTTTTTCTTTTCGAGACGTTAAACCTTTTTTTGTTCAACATTTTTATTCATCCCTGGCATCCACACCATGTCTGAGGATATTTCTCGGCTTGAATTTGCTGCTGTCTGCGGACTCTGTGTGTGGAGAAGAGGTTCAACTTAAACAATGTCCATCTGACTACTGACCAATTCATAGTCGTTGTGGTCTGTGTCGACATGACACGTAGTTACATTTCTGGAGAGGTGTATGTCAGGCAGGATACAGCATAAGTTTCACGTCTATCCATTGCCTACGCCGTAGGTTTGACGCAAACTGGGTTTTAGTTATATTATTGTGCAATGACAGTAAAAACACTCTAAGTAGTTAAAAAAAGAGATGATTGGGTATTGGGCTAATATCAGTCGGAAATGCTGTATTGATTATGATCAGTGCAGGTCCTGAAGGCCTATCCAATCGAAAAACATGCTTTATCTGTAGCTACCTTCTGTAGATAACACAGAACAAATACTTACCTGATCATTTTCAGCTGTTTTTAACACTACATTCCTTCATAATGCTATTCACTAAAGCTGAACTAAAAATGCATTAAAATAAATGTAAATAGGAAGACCCTAATGACCCACTATTGTTATTATTCTGTATAGGTTTCTCAGCCTATTGTCAATGTTCCTGGGGTCATTGTGCTAACCTTCATAACCACCACTCTGTACGTGTTTCCGAGAAGAGCCTCGACTCAGAAAGACCTTGTTATTTCTATGGTTTTTCTCTGATCATTTGACAACACTAGTGTGTGAAAGGTTTCTGTAGATTTGTTTATGTGTACACACATCCCCGTGGTGACATCTCCATCCCTGTATGTGTGGGTGTGTGTTAGTTAGTGCAGAAGTTTCAGGGCTTTGTGGGTGGAGGGTCTGCTAGCCACTAATCAGGGGATAACCTCTAGGGGCTGATTCTCAGTGCAGTGCTAGAGCTGCGGAAAGAGCCTTGGGACCGGCCAGCGGTAGGTCCCGCATGAAGTGATGACAACAGCGTTTCTCTTCACGGGGACTTGCCACGAGGCCATGGCCTAAGACTGGGGTGGACACTAGTGCTAGCGTGGCTGGTCCCTTGTTGCCTGGTATGCAAAGTCCGTCGCCTGTTGGCTGGTACTTAGTTAGCATGCAGTGGGTGTTGGTAGAGCAGAGAGAGAGAGAGACTCTGTTTTTTCTGAGAGAGATAGCAATGCCTCAAGTCTGTCATTGAGACACAGGAAGATGTGATTAGATGCTAATTAGGAAGCAGGTTGGAATAGTAACCAACGAGGAGAAGGAGAATGCCAGATGCATTTACTGTAATAGAATGGGGGCTGGATGGCAGAATAGGTGAGCGCTAAGTTAGACAGCTGAAAAGACTTTGTATTAATGGATTTGAAAGACATTTGTTCATTATTATGCTAAACCAGGTGAACCTTTCCTACTGCTGTGCAATAGCATGCTTTTCTCTGATGCTGTTTTTGAAAAGACACCCAGGAACAGGAATGGAACAGAGGCACGGAAATATCTCAACAAACCAAAGCTGATACAATGACGTCCAGCTGTTTTAGCTCACTACTAAACTGAGACTAATCCATACCCCGTGTATATACAGCCAGGAGTGGTTCTGTGGTCAGTTACGTTAAACAGAGGCCTTAAATATAGACTACTGCCTTTACCCAGTGTTCCTCACTATGCTGTACTAAACCTTTCTTTTAAGGGCAGCAGTGGGTAATATTTGTTTATTTGAGTTGCGGCTAGCATCCAAGTATCATAATAGATTTAAACTAAATTAAACTAGTGCATTAATCACTTTATTTACTGTAGGCTCTTATTCTGTTAGCTGCATGCATTAAAGGCAACATAGATGATTCTGAAAAGCTACTGTTTTCAAAGTAAAACAACTCCCCATTCAGAGCTTTAGCATCTTTAAGTACGTTTGAGTAAGAATCAGACTATACCTTGTTCGTGGGTGAAGTTTAACTTGTCTGTAATGTTCTATTCACTGTTTGAATTACCACCGAAACTCATTTGTAACTTGAGTCGTTTTGTTTACGTCTGTGTTTACTTTCATGCCATTAGCGGTCCTTAAGTAATGCAACTGAAACATACCCAACTATGAAGCAGGAATCGAGCAACATCCGTGTCTCGTTTCATGCTGTTCAATATTCCAAGGTCTCTTCACTGTCTAAAAGCACGTCCAGATGCTGTTTTTTAGTCATGGCTCCTGAGCCAGTTCAGACCGAGACACTTTGTTTCTTATTTACAGAGCCAAGGCTATGTATAAACGCCGGACCTTTTTTCCCGGTGTGTAAACAGACCCAAGAGCTAGCAAATGGTGAGGTAACACTCTCAGAATTATATATAATGTGTATTGGAATTAAAATCCAATACACATTGTTGTTGTTTGTTGAATCCACAACAAACAACAACAATTCTACTCATATTCATTTAGATTTCAGTTAATCACCAGTGCAGATTTCAGGCCTGTAGGGGATGAAGGTATTCCAAAAGGCTGCTAATAAAGTGTCTGAGTCTGTGGCCACTAATCCAATGCTATTCCTCCCGCCTAGTTTTCAGTGCTGGGAAGCATATATAAAATTATTAACCATGAGATGGATTGCTTCTTATAGCAAGGCTTAGCCTCTGGGTGCCTTACTCACGTAAGAAGTGTCAGTTATGGAAACATTATCCTAGGGCTGGAAATTATCATATTCTAGGAGTGTGTGTATGTGTGTGTGTGTGTTTGTGTGTGTGTGTGTGTGTTAGCATCCTTTCATGTGCACTGTACAACTAATTCCTCACTCCTCTCTCCGAATGCTGCCTCCTTGTCATTCCCAGGCTGCCGTAGTTGAGCACAGATGATGGCAGCCCTGTCCTCCAGGCATTTTTAATGAACTCGGCAGATGATCCACTCTCTCGGAGAGCCACTCACCCGCCTGCCGAGTGGCTTTGCTGTGTTTGCACTCAGTGAAGCAGCACCTGCGTGCTCTCTCTCTCTCTCTCTCTCTCTCTGTCTCTCTCTACTTTCTGTGTCACTGCTTCCTCTATTATTCCCCCACAGCCCACCTAGCCACCGATCCCTCACACCTGCTCTATTGACTTCCATTATGAAGCACCTGATTATCCCCCAAACGCCCATGGACGCGTGACCCAAACAAAGCCCCACACCTCAGAGTCTTTTGATAGTACCGATGCGAGACCCTCTGAGCAATTCTGACTGTGCTAATAATAAACGATAACTTCACATTGTGTCAGTATGATTGCTGCAGTTGGGTTTTCATGTTTGTTCATGTTAACCGTGCATGTTAATGAGGGCATAAGGCCACTGTCTGCTTTATTATTCAGAGCTTACCTAGTATCCACTGTGTCAGAGGTCTTCCAATCCGAATAGTGTCTAGTCCTTAATTTTTGTAATCTGTGATCTGGTTGTTGGGCGGCGCGGTGGTGCAGCAAGTAGGTGTCGCAGCCACACAGCTCCAGGGACCTGGAGGTTGTGGGTTCGATTCCTGCTCCGGGTGACTGTCTGTGAGGAGTGTGGTGTGTTCTCCCTGTGTCTGTGTGGGTTTCCTCCGGGTGCTCCAGTTTCCTCCCACAGTCCAAAAACACACATTGGTAGGTGGATTGGCGACTCAAAAGTGTCCGTAGGTGGGAATGTGTGAGTGTTGCCCTGTGAAGGACTGGTGCCCCCTCCAGGGTGTATTCCCGCCTTGCGCCCAATGATTCCAGGTAGGCTCTGGACCTACCGCGACCCTGAACTGGATAAGGGTTACAGATAATGAATGAATGAATGAAAGGACCTGGTTGTTGGTCTAAAATTTGGGTTTGAAAGTTGGGTTCCTTATACAGTATTTCTTTTCCATTTAAAAATAATGGCATCCTAAAGATGAAAGCTTACACTCTTTGGTTGTCTACCTTTCATTACATGGTTTTTGTCAGGGGATGGGTGGTGGTTGTTGTGTTGTGCTGAGCCTCATATCTGGAGCGCACTGCAGTGCAGCCCGACAGTGCAAAACGCTGCGTGTGGACAATAAATACTGATGTCTGATAGAACAAATGTCTGATACAACAGAAAAATGTGAAAATAAGCAAAATTAGACAGGTTCTGCATCGTTTCGAAGTGTACTTGGCCAGCTAGTCTTAGATAAGTAAGTCAACAGGCTGAACATCACAGCACAGACCATGTTCCAGCGAACTGAGGCTCAAATCACACAAGTTACAGCCCCATATCTTGTCTTCACAAGTCGAGTGAAGGGTCTTATGAGTGTTTTGTTTTGGTTTCAGTTTCCTTCCCCTACTTTTAAATCTGAAATCCACTCCAAACACACAACTACAGTAGGCTATTCCTTCTTGTGCAAGTGGATTATCTTATAGCTCCTCAGAAAGTCCACCTTAAAAATTAATATCTTGTGTGTAATGGCCATTTTGACTGGAAATGAAATGAAATGGTTTGCTACAGTAGGTGTAGGTGTACACTCACCCACACAAGCCCATCTGCTGTGATAGTAACCAAATATTATGTGGATGCTGGACAGCAATAACATAGACATGAGTCTGGGTAATGGCTTCTGGCCAGTGAATATATAACGGCAATTCTCCAGAGCGAAAATGACCACTAATAAAAGAATACAGAATAGCTTACACAAACTGCCCCAACAAATGGACCATAGTCTCTAACTGTACAAGAAGAAAGTCAGTGTTTCTGATCAAATGAGCAGTAAGCGAAGTGCATCTGCAATAAAATCAACTTTCTCTTTAAAAAGCACAGCAAATGAACATATTTTCAGAGAGTTGATGTCATTTATTTTCCCTATTGATTAGCTATTTGCAAAACATTCATGCTGTGCAAAATTATCTTGGACAATTTGTTCATCAATATCAGTCAGATTTCCATCTAATTCAACACAGTCAGGGGAGGCAGTTAGCAATTAAACGGCATGGAGCGCTGTTACATTGTGAAATGTAGCTTGAAAAACAGTACACCCTGCCAGTCTACGGCATGGGCATTTTGGATTTGGATACTCTAATGGCTATTTTAGAGGCTCATTCCAGTCCTAGTCCAGGTTTGGGCTTTGAGAAAGACGTCTGATTGGTGGAGAACCTCTACATTTCCCTCTCAGTAAACATCTGAAAGGTTGTTCTGTGAGATATTGTTCTCTCGATATCCATTTTTTGCCTCAAATGAAAGAAATGCTGATTCATATCAGTGTAATTAAATTTTGGAAGTGATGTCCTTCTCCCACATGATGGGATCCGGTAATCACAAATCATCACAGCCAACCTGCTGACCTGTGGTCAGTTTATGTGGCTAATGTTGCCATAAAATAAAGACTCTGATCCTGGATCAGCATTCGTACTGGGAAATTCCAGCCCTGGACGTAAAACATGACGAGCGTCTGGGAATGATTAATGCACAGAGCTTTTAAGTGCTTCCTGTCTGTAGGCTGCATCAGAGCTGTTAAAACGCAGATCAATACAGTCTCTTCCCAGAACATGACAAGCTTTATGTCTCGGGCCGAACCCCAAAGTTTCAGCTCTTTACTCCTTCAGCTTTAAGGAAACTTTTACATTAGACACAAAAAAGAAAGAAAAAGTTAACCGTTAAATCCCATTTACTTCAATTACTTAAGATTAGCTTCTGACCCTGAACTGGATAAGGGTTACAGATAATGAATGAATGAATGAATGAATGAAAGGTCCTGGTTGTTTGTCTAAGATTTGGGTTTGAAAGTTGGGTTCCTTATACAGTATTTATTTTCTATTTAAAACTAATGGCGTCCTAAAGATGAAAGCTTAAACAGTTTGGTTGTCTACCTTTCATTGCATGTTTTTGGTCAGGGGATGGGTGGTGGTTGTGCACTGTTGTGCTGAGCCTCATATCTGGAGCGCACTGCAGTGCAGCCCGACAGTGCAAAACGCTGCGTGTGGACAATAAATACTTGTGTCTGATAGAACAGAAAAATATGAAAATAAGCAAAATTAGACAGGTTCTGAGTTGTTTCGAAGTGTACTTGGCCAGCTAGTCTTAGATAAGTAAGTCAACAGGCTGAACATCACAGCACAGACCATGTTCCAGCGAACCGAGGCTCAAATCACACAAGTTACAGCCCCATATCTGTCTTCAGAAGTCGAGTGAAGGGTCTTCTGAGTGTTTTGTTTTGGTTTCAGTTTCCTTCCCCTACTTTTACATCTGAAATCCACTCCAAACAAACAACTAGGGTAGGCTTAGGATTAGCTTCTGCTCCACATCCTTTCAGACCTTTTAGAATGATCTTTACCTAACCCTGGTGTACCTGATGAATGCACAGGTACTGAAGCAAGTGTGGAGGGTCTCACAGCGTCATTAGAGGTCTGATATTCCTGATATCTTTGAATTGATTTATTGGAATCACTTACTTTCATTTGACTTCTCCCTTCCGTTTACAATTGGAGTGTCTTGCGTCAAAAGATCTGATATTTCCGCCAGGTTCACTTTCCCCTGAAGCGTAACAGAAAGTTTTTAGATTTAGCTTTTAACGAAAATAGAGAATTTGAACCCCTCAATAACATCATTACTACTAGCTAACCCTCTGCTCTGTTCACTCGTTATTAATTTTTAAGTCCATTGTGGTGTCTGCACTACCGGCCTTAATGGAAGATGAGTTTTAATTTAAAAGATAGCCGACATGGCGCCCGGTCCCTTTCACTTTGGCCACATAGGCAATTTCACCAAAGATGCCATGTTTGAATGGAGCGCTCTCATCTTTTCAGTGCCACTTTATGAAAGGAGGAGATGAAGATGAAATTGATGATATGTTGTCTTCACAGTACCACTTTTGGACGTATGAAGAGAGCTTTGGCTCGATTGGTTCCCTCCCCCCTCCCCCTTACCTCTCCAGAGTCACTGACAACGTGAAACATGCTTTTATCGTCATTGAGCTGCAGTGCGATGAAATTTGGAGTCCTCATTTAACCCACCCGGGGCAGTGAAGACACACACCTGGAGCATCAGGTGCCATCTTTGGCATTTCACCCCTCCTCTCAGCAGATAACTGCACAGATATAGACAAAGGCACATTAGTAGAAGCCATTTTGAGGCCCTTAATTATATCTGTACTTCTGTGTTTATTTAAATCATCACTGTAATACAAAACACATAAACCAATTGTCTAATATTACATGAGATTTCATTACTTTACTGTTATTGTGTTTGTGAGTCTGTTGCTCAGTTTAATGACTTGTTTTTCTTTAGCTTGAATTAATACCGGTGTAATTGGGAGATAATGACCTCCTCCAAGCATGTTTGGCTTGGCAGTTTAAAAACAAATCATCTGTACATAATGTACGTAAGAGCGCACATGTTCGGTCTCATAGAGAGCTATAAATAATGGGCTGAACGTGTCTGTTTTATGGTTTTTTTCGCAGTAATCCAGAAAGCCTAGCGGCTAACACAACTAAGAATGTGCCCACCTTTATGTTAGTACAAGCACCCCTTTATTTTTTTGGCTCAGGGATCTTGTAGGCCTCATGAATCTGGTGATACAGCTCCTGGCTTTTCTGGCTCAAGTGGGTTCTGGCACTTTTATGTTGATATTTTTTAGCCATGTATCAGTTTGATGGCATGAAGCTGTTAGCATGAGTGTCCCCTGGTCTCCTTGAATTAGCAGAAGCCAGCAGCTCCAGCTTGTGATTTTGCTGCGGTGGTGGCAGTGACGCATATCCTGACCTCGTCCAGATGTTGGGTTTATGGGAGCAAGTTAGCCCTCTTGTTAGCTGGTTATGTCGAATCAATCAAACCGAATACACTTTGTGCATGCGTTGCTTCTGGTCTGTCTTACATGCTCGTATTATAAGACGCTTAAGCCGTCACAGATAAGGTAATGTCACCAATAATTAGCCAATTCAGCTGCAGATGATATGGAGATGGATAGCCAGTTGTATAATCTCCATGAAAAGTGCAAAACAAAAGAGGCAGCATGCTCATTTCCAAGTGTTGGTGGGTATAAGGCTTAGCAGCATTGGGTTTGAAACAGTGGAACTGCATTCTGTGGAGTGATGGAGCTAAATTCAGTACTACTGGGTTAAGTTGGAATGGTGTTTGAGATCCACAACATCAGAACGTCTGAATGCCATCAAAATCACCTTCCCAGTAAAGCAGAATTTAAAAGCCTTTAATTTCAGAAGAAATGTTGGATAAAAGTTGTATTAAACCGCATTAATGCAAGAGTCAGACCCATCTCTAATTTGATGCCTTGACTCTGCTTTAAGTCGGGTCTTATTTAAGCTTTTAACTCACAGAGACCTCTGATTAAATGACGGAAAGTAATTCACCAAAGGTCTGAGGTAGTTTCTGCTTTAAATGGCCAGCTATTGTCAGCAAGAACACGATGTATAGATGGAGAGAGGCTTCAAAATGTCCTTTCCATCTGAATGCTGTTTTTTCCTCGCTCAGATCTTCTCGGGATCGTGGAGATTATTATTTTTGATTTTTTATTTTTTTTGACAGGAACATTTTTCTTCGATTAAGCCGCTAATTACACAGCAGCAGAGCATTTATGAGACGGAGAAGAGCAGAGAGTGGAATTCATAATAACACCCCCTCCCCCCACCCCCCTCCTCTCAGTCCTCCTTTAACTACTAGTGATGGTTGAGTGTGGAGAGAGAGAGAGAGAGAGAGAGAGAGAGAGAGTGAGTGAGAGAGAGAGAGAGAGGGAGAGACAGAGAGAGAGAGAGAGAGAGAGAGAGAGAGAGAGAGAGAGAGAGAGGGGGGGGGGGGGGGGGGGGAGAGAGGGGGGGGAGAGGTTGAGAAGAACAGACCAAGACAGAGCGACAGACGGAGGGATCTCGAAAACCATAGCAGCTGGAATATGCAGAAAGACCAGCGAGCATGCTAATAAGAGTCTCTCTCTCTCTCTCTCTCTCTCTCTCTCTCTCTCTCTCTCTCTCTCTCTCTCTCTCCCTCTCTCTCTCTCTCTCTTTCTCACACACTCTCTTTCTTGCTTTCTTGTTTAATGTAACTCACTCGCTCATTCATGCATTCCCTCGTTCACTTGCTCACTCGTTCACTCCTTCGCTCACTCAACAAAGCCCTCTACTCAAGGGTTGCTGTTTGGTTCTGTACGTCAATGACACTCTGTGTTCTCATATTTCATTTTTTTGTTCTCTTTTTGTTCTCTTTTTTTCTCTCTTCCTGTGTTTGTTATTGTCTCTGTTTGTGTTTGGGAAGCTGATGTCACGGACCTCCCGCATTGTTTGGTTAGCTCCCGACGAGGATGGGAACACACACACACTCCTTCTCCTCCAGCCTGGCTCTGCTCTTAATGAATTCATCACAATACATATGCAAATAATGTGTGTGGATAGAGAGAGAGAGAGAGAGAGAGAGAGAGAGAGAGAGAGAGAGAGAGAGAGAGAGAGAGGGAGGAATGCAGAGTAAGTTGGAAAGCATGCGTATGAGCTCAAATGAAATGAACAGACAGGAAGGTAAACAGCATTTTAGCTCTTATTAACTTAGTTGCGTTGTGTGTGTTGAGTGCTGGCTGCTTTGAGAGAGTGTGTGTGCGTGTGTGTGTGTGTGCTGTTTGAGAGGGCAATCTGGAGTTTAATGCAGTGGAATGGACAGCAGCATCCTGCAGATGATGCGTATGGGTCATTCTTAGAACTGCAGGAGGAGCAAACATAATCAAATAAGATTTATACTCTGAGTTATGACCATAATGCAGGGCTTGACCTATACCAGGCTCATTACAGCGTGTGAAGACTAGACCTGGGCCTTAAAATCCACTGTAGTGGATTTGGTTGCAGTAGCATTCACGCTAATACAATATTGAATGCTTCCATTACGTGTGGAGGAAATGATTGGCTATTACACGTTAGAGAGAAGCCTGTAGCCTTTCACGTATAACACACAGTGCCAGCTATAGTTTGTATAAAGCTTCAGAATAAGCCTTTTCTGCTCAGATTGCACTGAATGTGATATATATCACAATGCATTTTTATTTCCTCGTCTTACAACAACATAGTAGGTTTGTTTTGTCATTGCTCCACCGATGCTTACTCATTTCACCTTTTTGTTAACCACAGAAAGAAAATGACAGATGACTGAATGGAGGAATGAAGGTGGAGGGGGGGGGGGGCAGAGAGAGAGAGAAAGAGCAAGGGTGACTCGTCACATGGCCCGTTCAGTGATTTATTTATCCTCTTGACTGAGTCAAACTTTGCTGTTTATTCTGCTGGTTTTGCTTTCTTTTTCTCTCAGCTTCTTCTCTCTCTCTCTCTCTCTCTCTCTCTCTCTCACCCTCCCTCCCCCCCTCCTCTCTCTGCTGTAAAGGGCAGCACTGTAGGACTGGAAATAAAGAATGGCTGATATATTTGGAATGTAAATATTCCACCTCCCCGCTCTGCCGGAGCTGCTGGAGCTCACTGAGATGACTGAATTTTCCCTGGTGCTGGAGTTTATTGATAAAATTCACCATCATTATTTGTTTATTTCCTCAGTATATGGCAATATCAGATGATATTATGTATGCATTAATGAAGCTAATGATCTCCTGCTTTCTGAGAATCAGTGCTACATATTAACAGAATGAGCTTGCTGCGGAAATTCTTGAAAGCGACCGTGACGTCACTGGTGGACAACAGCTGAACAACGCCGCGGTAAAACACCGTTATGACTGACTGTTATGACAGTATCTAGCTAGCTAAATAACCAACATTATTCATGACAATAGCCTAGCAATAAGCTAAACTCAAATTTAGAGGTACCGTTATTCTTGTAAATGTGATCGAAGTCGAACTCGAATTCATCCGACACTATAAACCTCCGTAATGCAGCTACGTAGCCGAGTATAATCTGAGCCACCGAGTTTAGCAAGTCAAGCTAACGTTAACTAACACCAACTAAAACAGGCGAAGTGAGTGTCCTTACCCTGTTTACCTCCATGTTACAGAGGCTCTTGAACACCTTTCGTTGGTGTCCTTACATGCCCGTAGTGTTGGAAAAGCGCCAGTGAAATGAGCTACAGATAACGGAGTGAGCGGAGGGTCCTTTCCAAAGTGCCTGTTTAAAGTTGACAAATTTAGTCTATTTTCTGGATATTTTGGGATCTTTGGGCCATTTGTGCACAGATGTCCCACTGTACATTGAATGATTGCAGCCAAAAACAACACACCTTTTCGTCATTTTGCATTAAATTAAGTGCAGCTTCTAGAGTTGTTGTCCACCATCTACGTCACAGGCAAGACGCCTATTAGAGTTTCCCAACACCGTTGGGGGGGGGGGACCAACGGTCTTTTAAACCTTATTCCTTCAATTAGTAAGAAATAACATGTTTTCTGACTATCAATAAACACAAGTTAGGAACTCAAATTCCACTGGATTTATTTATTTGACACTTTCATATCGCTGGTGCTTAGTCTTTAAACAACACACTTGACAACAAAAGCAGCAGCATGTTTTAGCCCTCAGGGATGTAATGCTGATTACCTTGACATTAAATATATAAATGAGACCATGTCTGACCCGTGTCTGACTAACCTTTTCACATCCACTGTGAGAATAAGACACATATGCATATAAACATTCACTGGAATAGATATATCATTCTATGCATTTCTTTCTGACCTTTTTGGACCTTGACAAAAAGTTATTGACCGGTTTCAATATAATTGTATTGACCTCTGAAAGGCATTTATACCTCACTGAAGACGCAGAAGCTAAGTCTAGTCACATTTAGGCACTGAATTTTACGCAGTCGGCTCGATATTTTCCTCATTCTGACAATAGCCAAAACTCTAAACTCTATTTTCTTAAAAATCCTTCCATATTCAACAGTTTTTAAAGGCACCTTATTGAGAAAACAGATGTTGTAGCCTCCACAGAAAATATCTAAACGAAAGGGCGCACTCTGAAGCAACTACACGTGAGATAAATTCGCCATGCTCAGCGGCATGCAACCGCTAGAGGGGTATAGACCTTCCTCGCCTCACACTGAGATGCGAGCTCTCTGACTCTGGCTCTTAACACAAGATGAGGAAGTGTCTGAATAACCTTTTGACCTTCCCTGTGAAAGTACAGCACCATTAAACAATTAACAGCATATTTCCCAGCTGCCATTCATTTGTATTCAATTACACAGAAAACCAATGCAGCTAAATACGTTGGATCCTGAAGTAGCCTGAGGGTCATCATCTCCATATTAGAGATGGCTGATCATCTCTGGCTCTATTGCGCTTGTGTTTCTAAACATCTCCAGTAATTGAAAAGTAAAAGATGATGTGAGGTCATGATGTGACTCCTAATAACCGGAGGTACTGTTTGAAATGAACTGCTGTTGTTGTTTGCAGTTATTGATATGCTTATTAGTACTTATTACTGCTATCATCTAATTGCTCCAGCAGCATAGTTAGAAAACTGAAGCTAATAAAGCTTGGAGAGAGAGAGAGAGAGAGAGAGAGAGAGAGAGAGAGAGAGTCACATGGCTTTGGCATGAGAGTGCTATGGCCAGCTCAAGTCCCATTCATTAAGAAATGGACAGACCCAATCATTTCGGTTTCTTAATGGCCTCTATATTTCATTGCTTACTCTCAGAACTACACAACGTGCAGATTAGTGTCATTGCAGTTATTGTATTTAGTAAATAAATTGCAGAATAATAACCACCCCTGCCCAACTCACTTATGATATTTGCCTGGGTTAACGTACTAAAATCATTCATCATTTATTTAAACATTAATACATTTAGAGGGCGTGGCGCAGGAGGTGCAGCAGGTAGGTGTCGCAGTCACACAGCTCCAGGGACCTGAAGGTTGTGGGTTTGAGTCCCGCTGTCCCATAGTGACTGTCTGTGAGGAGTGTGGTGTGTTCTCCCTGTGTCTGCGTGGGTTTCCTCCGGGTGACTGTCTGTGAGGAGTGTGGTGTGTTTTCCCTGTGTCCGTGTGGGTTTTCTCCGGGTGACTGTCTGTGAGGAGTGTGGTGTGTTCTCCCTGTGTCTGTGTGGGTTTCCTCCGGGTGACTGTCTGTGAGGAGTGTGGTGTGTTCTCCCTGTGTCTGCGTGGGTTTCCTCTGGGTGACTGTCTGTGAGGAGTGTGGTGTGTTCTCCCTGTGTCTGCGTGGGTTTCCTCCGGGTGCTCTGGTTTCCTCCCACTGTCCAAAAACACACGTTGGTAGGTGAAGTGTCCGTAGGTGTGAGTGTGTGAGTGAATGTGTGAGTGTGTCTGTGTTGCCTTTTGAGGGACTGGCGCCCCCTCCAGGGTGTGTTCCTGCCTTGTGCCCCATGATTCCAGGCAGGCTCTGGACCCTGAATTGGATAAGGGCTACAGATTACGAATGAATGAATAATACATTTCGATTTTTATTTTATTTTATTATTATTTTTTTTTTGCGTAGCCTACGCAAGTGCCCTACACTCTAGTTAGCATTTATACTTAAGTGTTGGTATGTCTATGTCTCTCTGCAGTTACACTGTTACTACACTAGGGCTGAATCTTAATTATCCCCCTCTACACTGTGTATAAACAATGTACTGGAGTAGAAGTATAGTTTTATTAATCTGTAAAATGCACTGTTTAGGAGGTAGGGTGCTAATAGGAACAGAGTATGGTGCTGAGACGTGTTGCGTCAAACTGCATTGGTGGAATATCTTGTTTTAAATGATATATACTGTTTAAAGGAGATATATAGCTAATCGACACTAAAAATGCAGAGTAGGACAAATGCTGCTTAATAATGAACGCATTTGTGTGAGAGTTACTATGTATTTGCGAGGAAATATGCCCTCGGTGACACTTTTACTGTGGTGTAAATTGTGATTATCGAGGTGAATATTAGTCAGCCATTGGCAGTAGTTTCTTGCAATTACAGATTAATAGGAATTTAAATCAAATGGAATGAAAGTGTGGGTGTAGTGGTCGTAGCTTTTCTGAGGCCTTGTGTAACGGCTTATACAGTGCACTGTACATATTCATTTCTCATTTAGTTCACACACACACACACAGGTTTAACGCGCAGACGCTATCAATCATACACTGTTAAGAGAGTGTAATGGAAGTGTGGCGCTGGCGCTAACATCCTCAGCCCTGCTGCTCTTCATTAGCCCGAGTTGTTAGCCTTGACTAGGGGCCGTTAGTGAAAGGCTTTTATGAAATATTAACCTCCCTTGTTAGATATTACATGCATGGGACTGAGAGTTGTCAGAGCGCTGTTATCCCGCTCTCAGCCATCGCACCTCAGACCTTTACCATCTTGTACTTTTACAATGAAACTTGTGCGTGTAACACGTGTACAGATTTTTTTTTATCGTACTCCGTTCTGGCAGCTCAGAGAATGGGGGGAGCACTTCCACTGGTTGTTTGTAGGCCCACTGACAGGAGGAAGAAGTTCATGGCCGTCTGTGGTTGCCTTTGGCTGGAACAGAGCACCGTCCTGGCTAATAACTGCCTGCCTTAAATAATAATAGCCTTTCAGATGAAGATACGCTTGCAGGTTGGCTGCAATTTTCTCTCTCTCTCTCCTTCTCTCTCTCTTTCTCTCCTTCCCCTTTCTCTGGTCAGAGGACAACCTTCCAAGAAGGGAGCAATCAACCAGCAATCAGCGGCTCTTCCTGACCGTGTCCCAGGGCCTGCCTGGGCTTTTTGATGGCACGCGGGGGTCTGCAGAGCTCCCACCAGGACTGAGATTTTTTGATTAGCACTGCCTTCAGGTGTACATAGAGTTAGCCTGTGCACCTGCATTTTTTTATGGCTTATTAAGAGCCAGGGTTTCTGAGCCTTGGTTGGAAGAAGGGAAGAGGAAACAGGACCCAGTGGAGAAGGAGGAAAGGTGGGGGAAAGGGTTAAATGTAGTTAGTCAGGGCAAGGCAAGGCCTTAAGTATTGTTACCTCAAGAGCGTTTAATGTGTAAAGGCAGGGCTCCGTATGAAATCGGGGGGTGAGGGGCGGTAAAGTGGGGAAATGAGAGGAACTAAAAATAGAGGTGGAAAGCGAGGTAGAAGAGGAGTAAAGGCTCCTCTGAGAGAGAGAGGAAAAGAGAAGGTGATCATTCTTTGTGCGTAATCAGAGGCCTGCTTTGGCTCGGTTATTTAGAGTGACGAGTAATGAGAGCGAATGGGGCTCAGGAGTGTTAGCTGTAGATGCATGGAGGTTTCCTAAACACTACAAATACTGCCCTATTGTTCCCTGAGTACAGCTGTGTGTGTGTGTGTGTGTGTGTGTGTGTGTGTGTGTGTGTGTGCGCCTGTTGGTACAATTGCACGCCTCTATAAAGCTCCAAATGGATTAGCTGGAGACCCACATTCCGAAATTGATTAAAGTTTATTTAAAGTTTGCGTATATGGTGCTATTATTCATAACCGCCGGTAATATTGCCACACAGCTCGGCCCAAGGGAGGCCCTTAAAGGAGGGATTTTGTCCTCCCTTCCTGTTTGTTTATTGCCATGTTTTATTAAGGAAAACGAGGGGCGATGGAAGAGGATGGAGGGAGGAATTGGTTACACGTAATTGTTTCCGCGGAGCTTAGGAGCCGTATTTGTTTAAGTATTATGTGTGTGTGTGTGTGTGTGTGTGTGTGTGTGTGTTTATGACCTGCCCAACGTTGCTCTGTGAAACACACTTCCACACAGTTGTTATAAATACACTGATGATGAAATAGGTGTGTGTTGAAAATGTGTTTTAGAGAGATCTAGAGGCCGTCACTCCAGCACTTACATGCTGTTTTCATCACACATACACACACACACACACACACACACACACACACACACACAAATAACGGCAGCAGCTCCCAAAATACTCACGTTTGTTCTGACAGCTGCACAGCTACCAGAGTGACACATTTTTATTTGTTTATTTGGACTGCTTGTTTGTGTGTGTGTGTGTGTGTGTGTGTGTGTGTGTGTGCACATGTGGTCAGAGAGGGAGAGAATAGAAGGACAGAGAAGAAGATATGAGAGGAAGAAAGAAGAAAAGAGAATTGATGGAGAAACAATAGAAGGAAATAGAAGGCGAGAACGGATTTGAGGCAAAGGTAAGGGATGTGGGACGATGTGAAGAGAGAGACAGAAGAGAAGGAAAGAGAAATGAAGAGAGAGAAAGAGAAGAGGAGAGAGAGAGAAGGAAAGAGAAAAGAAGAGTGAAGGAAAGAGAAAAGAAGAAAGAGAAGAGAAGAGATGGAAAGAGAAAAGAAGAGATAAAGAGAAGAGAAGAGAAGAGAAGGAGAGGGTGCTGTTTGTAGGCAGCGGTGTTTGCTGGTGGTTGACAGCAAGACCATGAGGAAAATGAGCACTTCCTGGGAGAGGTAATGAATCGCAGAGAGAGAAGAGAGAAGAGTTCCTTTCAGCTCGCCACACTGCCCCGGACACACACACAGACACACACACACAGCAGCAGCTCCCAAAATACACACGTTTGTTCTGAGAGCTGCAGTGCCACCAGACTGACGCGTCTTTATTTGGACCGTGTGTGTGTTTGTGTTTGTGTGTGCATTTGCGTTCCAAACAGCTCTAGAAATGGTGGAGGTGGGAGAGATTGAAGGTAGAAGTTAACGTGTGTGTGTGTGTGGGAGGGAGAGAACATGTGAGGATGAGAAAGCTGAAGTGATGAAGGTGTAGAAGGCTTTTGTATTGATGTAGAGAAGCTGCTGCTCATCACAGTTATTTTCTCAGTTGGATCAATGGCTCATGCTCGGGGCTTTACTTCTGTTGCCTTGTTTCATTTTGATTTTTTGCTCGGCCTTGTGCTTAACCAGGGATGTTTGGCCTTTCAGTGAGCCGTATCTCGTACAACAGCGTACGTCCACCTGTTTGGGGGATATAATTTATTCATTGTTTCAATGACTCACAGATTTGTAGAAGTTCCAGTTTCACAGCGGTGAAGTTCTACAATTACATTATTCATTCATTCATTCATTCATTCATTATCTGTAACCCTTATCCAGTTCAGGGTCGCGATGGATCCAGAGCCTACCTGGAATCATTGGGCGCAAGGCGGGAATACACCCTGGAGGGGGCGCCAGTCCTTCACAGGGCAACACACACTCACACACACGCACTCACACCTACGGACACTTTTGAGGAAACCCACGCAGACACAGGGAGAACACACCACACTCCTCACAGACAGTCACCCGGAGGAAACCCACGCAGACACAGCAGAACTTCCCTTTTATGCTTTAAGTTGGAGATCGTAAAAGGTGGGTCCCCTTTAAATTAGCTGAATTAATTCATTAATAGTAAGGGGGTCTAGGGGTCTGTGCACGTGTAGTGTTTGTATCAGTCGTATTATCTCTTTCTATCTACATACAGTATGTCTTGATGATTTAGTGATTCTGGACATGAGGGAGTGTGTGTGTGTGTGTGGTGGGTGTCTCAGCTTTCCCTCATCCGTCCTCCTCTGACATCCAGCGGGCCTGTTCTTCCGCGCCTGACGAGTGCTGCACGGCCTTATTAATTACAGCTGAAATATTAAAAAGACTCCGTCAGGCATGAAATATTAATTCATTTTCACCAAGATCATCTCGGCTAAATATTTCGTTGCGTCCTCGTCGTACATCACGCGCGAGGGACGGGCGTGAAACCGAGGGGTGACAGCACGGTAAACAGAGCCGCCGGCCTGACTGATACAACTTCCTTTTGCACATCCTTCTTTCTGCCATCCATCCTTCTTTTCCATACTGAGTTCTTCCTTCTCTCACTTTCTCTCTCTCTCTCTCTCTCTCTCTCTCTCTCTCTCTCTCTTGCTCTCTCATGCTCACTCGCTTTCTAAATTACATTTATATTTACAGCATTTGGCCCATGCTTATATCCAGAACAATGTACAATATTTATCATGTTATTTATTTATTATTATTTATTCATATATTGTATTTATATGGTCCATTTATATGGATACACCTTAATAAAATGGGAATGGTTGGTGATATTAACTTCCTGTTTGTGGCACATTAGTATGTGCAGCACCTGAAACTATGGATACTGGAAGCCTGTGCTAGCATTTCTCCTGCGGTGTTGCTATCAGTGTGTGAAGGGTTGCATTGACAGTCCAACACAATGGGCAGCACTTTGAACACATTTTATAAGTGGTCAGAAACTTGTAAATAACTCGTGAAGGAATAAAGTTAAAGGAAGGAATAAACGTTAAAAACAAGCACACCATTGTTTTTCTTGTGAAATTCCCAATAAGTTTGATGTGTCACATGACCCTCTTCCCATTGAAAAAACAAAAGTCGGATCCAAAATCGGCGACTTCAAAATGGCCGCCATGGTCACCACCCATCTTGAAAAGGTATACTAATGTGCCACTAACAGGAAGTTAACATCACCAACCATTCCCATTTTATTAAGGCGTATCCATATAAATGGCCCACCCAAACATCGACTCTAACGGTGTCAGGATTCTTGCCAAATGGCAATTGCTTTTTTACACTGGTACTGATCTAAGCAGGGAATCAAACCCCCAGTCTCTGCTAAAAAAAGCAGCATTTTACTGGTGTCAGTCTTAAACGTGAAGCTGAGCTCTGTTTAGGCTCCGTCTCAATCCAACGTCTCACCTTCATGCACCACTTGAACCTGAGGACGCTCACGTTGCCATGCTGTGTGTAACAGTGCTGTAACGTTCTACAACAATAACTTTCCCCGATCAGGACAAGGACGTCTGAGAGCGCAAATTGCTTTGATGCTATTATTATGAGGGCGATGGGAAAATGGTCAGAACAGAGTGCAGTCGGCTCGGGCGGAGCGTCGCGGGGAAAAGCCACGAGCTTTCAGCGGTGATGACTGATAAGTTGTCCTCTCTGCAGCCCCACTGGATCTGATAAAACTTTAACATTCTATATTTAGATGCAGTTATTGTGCACTGCGCGGATGGCCTCTAGCCTCCGGTGTGTGTGTGTGTGTGTGTGTAGGAATGGGTGGGGGTTATAGCAGTCTCACTGTAGACCAAAGATGTACTGTCATCAAGTAGAGCACTGTGCTTAGTGTCCTTGTGTGCAAGTGTGTGTGTGAATGAGAGAGAGAGAGAGAGAGAGAGAGCTGTGCCTTCTCTCCCACTCCATTATTCTAATTGCAACATATTTCAGTAGCAAAGGTGCCTGTGGACCATTGTGCGACCTTTTTAAATTGCACAATCCGTCTACTGATCTTTCTCTCTGTTCCTGGCCCTCTGTGTGTGTGTGTATGTGTGTGTGTGTATGTGTGTGTGTGTGTGTGTGTGTGTGTGTTTAGTAATTTATTGCAATGAGCCTCTAACTAAGAGGCACTAACTTTTCATCTTTCTACAACAACAATGTTTTATCGACAGACACCAAAACGTTGTAGTGAATTTGGCCTAAATGCCTGTTTATTTAAGAAAGAAGGAAAAGAGGAGGAAGCTGAAGAGATAACAGTAAAATCCTGGGTGTAGGGTGTGTACAAAAATGGAAAATATTCAAACTGTTCCCATCCTGGTTAGAGTTCACGATCTTTATATGGTGTTTTTATCTGTTTTTTTTTCCTTCCAAGCCATTGTGTTGGAATGGAAAGTGCTGCGTAGCAAGGACAAACGACATTGTGCATCCCTCCCTATCAGTAGGTGTGTGTGTGAAAGAAGGAGAGCAGGCGAGCGAGAGAGGAGGTGGTTTCATCAGCCTGTTATGAGCGTGAATTATTGATGGTGTGTCGGGTGGCATCATTGTGACGATTTGAAATATACATATGTGACCATTACAAAAGCAGCAAGGCAGGAAGAGAAGCGTAGAGGAGTTCCGTGTGAAGCGAACAGGGTTCTACTCTTAGCAGTTTTTTTTCCGAGAACTGGCCCACTTCACATCCACAGCTCGTATTAATCCGGCAGCACACTCGCTTCTGTGCTAACTTCAGTCCAACACTAAAAGCGATGCATGAATCATGATAGAGGACTTTACCTCAGGAAACACCACTCCATTTTAGCGTAGTTCTTTGGGATCCTTAAAACAAACACAGGCAAATGCCATGTCCAAATACATACAGACATCTTTACAACTGGTGAATTCAGCTGCTCGAACCCATGGGATGCTCTGGAGCGGCTGCACATGAGCAGAAGTTGGAAGGCTGGCTTTATGTGTCTCAGAGGAAACGTGCTAGCCTTCCCCCTCTCCGCTTTGTAAAGGGAGCTAAAGATCTGGAATTGGTCACACAGAAAAAACAATAAATGAAGTGTGTGTTTGAGTGTGATAGCTCTGGCTGTGGTGGAGTGCAGGGCTATTGTGCCTCACCGTTTGTGCCCTGAATTTATCACCGAGGCCTAGGTCCCCAATGGCAGCTATGATGAGGCCCAATACAACCCCATCACTCATACAGCCCCATTATGGACAGCCGTGTGTGTGTGTGTGTGTGTGTGTGTCTTTCTAGGAAGGTCACATCTGGAGCACAGTTCCTGTCGTTCTGCTGTAAGCTTCAATCTGATAGAAGCAGCTACATCAAGCATTGTAGTCTCTAAATAAAAGGGCCAGACCGAGACCTAATCACCTGTAGTAATGCCATATAAACTACTTTTTTTTGCTATGTTGGAACATTGTTGTGTGGATTTTATGGCATTCATTAGCAGCAAGGTATGTTGAATGATTTGTTCTGCATCACATTAGCCTAGCCTAGCCTAGCCACCTGAGTTGCTAATCCTACTCACTGCTGCCCTCTAAAGTGTTTTTGCACATGTTCTATCTATCTGTTGTTACACTTATATAGCGCCTTTCTAGATACCCAAGGACGCTTTACAATCAACACTGCTCAGAACGCTCAATCCACACACTGGCGAGAAGCTAAACGCGCACAGTGTACTCTCGACCAGGAACGACCGTCCACCTGGAGGACTGCATCGGGCACTAGGGTTTGACCCAGGACAGAGCGCCAATCCATATCTGAGCACACACACATTCACTCACACAACAGGACAGTTATTAGACAGAAGCCAATTCACCTACCCTCCATGTGTTTTTGGACTGTGGGAGGAAACCAGAGCCCCCGGAGGAAACCCACGCAGACACAGGGAGAACATGGAAACTCCACCCAGATGGGACTTGAACCCAAGATCCCAGCGCTGGGAGGCGAACGTGCTCACCACTAAGCCACCATGCCGCTGTTAACTCATGTTTGTCCTTTATGTTTTTTACTAGCTTTGCAATCAGTTTTTGACATGAGCATATTGTTTTTAACGCTAACAATTATCTTAGACAATCGAGAATAAATGAATAAATAAAAAGAAATAAGCTCAAACTCTGTACGTAGTGGGTCAGGCCTGGTTTACTTGTGTTTTTGAGCAGTGTATTTGTTTCATTTCGCCTCCTGACTCGTCAGCCCTCACGCCCTCTGTTGCTTTATCTCGTTTTATTGTCCACTGATCGGATCGGTAATTGAGGCCGCGTGATTCGTCTCCGTCCACATCGGTGAGTCTTCAGTCTTGGTGGTGGTGGGGTTTGACTGATGGAGGGCGTCTTGCTCCAGCAACCATTCACTCACACACTCTCTCTCTCTCTCTCTCTTTCTCTCGCACGCGCTGGGCTCACCTCTTCTCCTGCACCTTTTAATTCGGCCATGATGGATTAGCCCGGCGGGAACCAATTCCGCCGGTCGGGACGGAGCTTTAAATCATCCCCCATCACTCTCATGGCCACCCTGCGATTTATTACTCCCACGTATAAAAAAGTAAATATATTATGAGTGTAAATAAATTAAGGGCTTATGATCGCGAGACTAAATATTGTCTGGACAGGATTGTTACGGGAAACCTTGGATGAATAATGCTCTAAAGCTAGGCTTAGTTTTTTGTTTGTTTGTTTGTTTGTTTGTTTTTTCCTCTCACTGGTTTTACATCAGGCTCTGCCTCATCATCTAGGATTGACTGGAAGTATGCTGCCGCTTGTGCTGGTAGCATTCACTGGTGTAGGGTTTGGACGTTAGAGAAGTGTTCCTTGCGGTGGGATCAGCTGGCCGTACGCTGTCTCTTTGGGAATCACCTGGCAGTATGTTTGCAGTTGTGCCGGGATTGTTTGGTAGAGTGCTGCCACTTGCACAGGGATTGTCAGATGGTATGCTGTCACTTGCATTTGATTGGTTGATTGGTGAAACTCTCCAAAGCTTACTTCAGTTGCGGTTTTAATGGGGTAGTTAAGCCGTACATTGTTGTAAATACTCTGATACGAGTTACTGGTTGACTGTTTAAATCTTACTCCACCAGTAAAAGTCCTTATTATTCCTTTGAGTTAACACATGAAGAGTACTTGCAGTGGCATAAAATGTCAAAAGGCTCAAAAGTACAAAGTACTTATAGATATAATAACAATCATAGCTATTTAATTTCGCAGTTTGATGCGTTCCTTCGTTCTGCCTCACTTAAAAGCGAGCCATTTTTAAGTAAAAGCCTCTATTGTCCTTTGCTACGCAGATCTGTTAGAGCTCATTAAATCTGACATTGATGATGGAGTCATTGCGCTGTGTGTAACAGAAAGTATGTGCTAATGTGGGGGTTTCAAGCTTAAATGTATCATTTTCATCATTAACGTTGTACGTGAAAACTTTTATTGCAGTTGTGTATGGAGAGACTTGTTCCAAAATGCAATTCCACGTGGAACCAGTTTGAAGACATGCATTTAAGGAAAATAGCCACTTTCAATAACACATCGTCCTGATTTCTTTAATAAAGGAGTATTAATCAGAAGTAAAAATCAGGGCGGCACGGTGGTGCAGCAGGTAGTGTCGCAGTCACACAGCTCCTGGAGGTTGTGGGTTCGACTCCGGGTGATTGTCTGTGAGGAGTGTGGTGTGTTCTCCCTGTGTCTGCGTGGGTTTCCTCTGGGTGACTGTCTGTGAGGAGTGTGGTGTGTTCTCCCTGTGTCTGTGTGGGTTTCCTCCGGGTGACTGTCTGTGAGAAGTGTGGTGTGTTCTCCCTGTGTCTGCGTGGGTTTCCTCTGGGTGAATGTCTGTGAGGAGTGTGGTGTGTTCTCTCTGTGTCTGCGTGGGTTTCCTCCGGGTGACTGTCTGTGAGGAGTGTGGTGTGTTCTCCCTGTGTCTGCATGGGTTTCCTCTGGGTGACTGTCTGTGAGGAGTGTGGTGTGTTCTCCCTGTGTCTGCATGGGTTTCCTCCGGGTGACTGTCTGTGAGGAGTGTGGTGTGTTCTCCCTGTGTCTGCATGGGTTTCCTCTGGGTGACTGTCTGCGAGGAGTGTGGTGTGTTCTCCCTGTGTCTGTGTGGGTTTCCTCCGGGTGACTGTCTGTGAGAAGTGTGGTGTGTTCTCCCTGTGTCTGCGTGGGTTTCCTCTGGGTGACTGTCTGTGAGGAGTGTAGTGTGTTCTCCCTGTGTCTGCATGGGTTTCCTCTGGGTGACTGTCTGTGAGGAGTGTGGTGTGTTCTCCCTGTGTCTGCGTGGGTTCCCTCCGGGTGACTGTTTGTGAGGAGTGTGGTGTGTTCTCCCTGTTGCTACTGTTTCCTCCCACAGTCCACACATTTGTAGGTGGATTGGCTACTCAAAAGTGTCCGTAGGTGTGAATGTGTGTGTTGTCCTGTGAAGGACTGGCGCCCCCTCCAGGGTGTATTCCCACCTTGCACCCAATGATTTCAGGTAGGCTCTGGACCCACCTGAATTGGATAAGGGTTACAGATAATGAATGAATGAAGTAAAAATCAGAACTTGGACATGCTCAAATATATGTTTATTTAAACAACTACTTGGATAATTTATTTGAGAGGGTACACGTAAATAACAGATTCCCCGTCTCACGCAAAATATTAATTTAAAACAAAATTATGGACAGTCATGTAATTTTTTTTGTTGAACACTGACTTTAGAAAATCTAACCTTCAGAACAGGGAGTGTGTCTGTCAGATTTGCATGAAATATTCCACCCCTTCGCTCTTACCTCCGTCACAACTTCAGTACGTTGAGGTTGTGCTTATCAGGGCTATTATTCATGGAAAAATAAAAGGTAAAATCTGTTTTTCTGTTAAAGAAGGTGAAGAAAGTTCAAATCGGCGTGTCCATTTGGCACCGATCTTGTCAACAAACGTTATCCTGAGCCGACGACACGCAGCCGAGCTGTTCCTGGTTGACTGCAGACCTGAAATAAACAGGATTTGAGAACAGGAAGAGTTCCACAGGCGAATAAAATCCAGGATTGTCATCCTTTACTGCCAGAGCTCCCCTTCTCCTCCACACTGCAGAGTAATGAGGAATGACAGATGCTGCATAAATGTGGAGTGGAGTGAAAAGTACTTTGAAATTCAGGGTGAAAGTCTCCAAAAATGGAACAACTTTAAAGATGAACTCCAGTGTCAGATTTCAGCTGTTATGTGTAATGAAGCTCTGATGGTGTCCCAGTGGTCCCCCAGTGATCAAGGGGGGCACTGCTAATAGCTGTGCAGTTGTTAGTAATAGTATTAGCACTAATATTGTGATCATTAGTGTTTGACAGTGTGTGCTGTACACTGTTCCTGGATGCTGAGGGTATCTGCTTTATTGGATGCCATCCGGAATATTCTCCAGCAGAAATGTGCTG
Organism: Hoplias malabaricus; assembly: GCF_029633855.1. Classification (NCBI taxonomy): domain Eukaryota; kingdom Metazoa; phylum Chordata; class Actinopteri; order Characiformes; family Erythrinidae; genus Hoplias; species Hoplias malabaricus. The sequence continues at coordinate 38,971,279 of NC_089804.1, forward strand.
TAAACGCCTTCTAAGTATCGAATAACTTTAAGTATTAGTTTCTTTAAGCGGAGCTAACTTCTAGAACTGCTGTGAAGCTTTTTAATACATTCCAAATACATCTGCACAGGAACTGTACTTAGTCTCTGTGCTTCTCTGGATTGTTTTTTGGTCTAAACTCAGTAATAAACCCTTAAAACTCAAAACTGACCAGTCACAAAACAGTTATGTTCATGCTTTAAAATGGCTGTTTTTAATGTATTTTCCAGGGCTCTGATCTTAGGCTGAAAGGAGATAAACCTTCCATAAACCTGTCGCTGTTGTCACCTCTACGTCGTTTACATATTTTCCCAGGTTTTAGGACAACCCCAGTATCCGAGTTTAAATAATGGTCACCCTTCTGCGTTCACGAGTTGTGTATCCATCGATAAAGATGCACTTGAATTTGTGGTGAATCCAAGGGCCATGATGGGCACCATTATTGTTTAGTGGTAGAGTTTGTCTTATTGGGAATATATAGAACATAAAGAGTGTTTGTGGCTAAATAAAGGTTTGTGTTTTATATGTGATTTAGCAGAAAAAGAAGAAAAAAGCACCGTAAATGACAGATAATACAAAAGTTTAGGGGAATACTAAAATATTTCACATTTTTGGGTATGGCTGTACACTGTGTGTGTGTGTGTGTGTGTGTGTGTGTGTGTGTGTGTGTGTGTGCCTGCATTTATCATAAAAGCAGAGACAACGATGCTGGAGGTTAGGTAAAGGTTTCATGCTCAGGCAGCGAAGAAAGGAAAGAGTACCACATTTTTCATTTCCGCTAGCAAACAGAGCGAGTGACATAGAGAGAGAGAGAGAGAGAGAGAGACAGAGAGAGGGGGCACAATTCAACATAAGACAGTAGAGAGAGGGAGTGTAAGCAAGCGCTAGGCGTGAGAGAGAGAGAGAGAGAGAGAGAGAGAGATGGAGGGAGGGGAGGTTTGAAGGAGTGGGGGCTGTCAGGGCTGTGTCAGGAGAAAGCGAAGTTGCTGTCAGATGCGGGGTCCAGACGGACCCTTGCTCGCCCGTGATGTCACTGTCAGCACAGCAGCCCGGTGGCCTCATCACCACGGCGACTGACAGCCCCCAGTAACCACACCACTCTATTATCTACACTACTGCATTATAGACCAATCTCTCTCTATCTCTCTCTCTCTCTCTCTCTCTCTCTCTCTCTCTCTCTCTCTCTCTCTCTCTCTCCATCTCTTATCCTTATGTCTGTCTCTTTCTCTCAGTCTCTGTCTAAGTCAGTCTCTCTGTCTATATTTCTGTCTGTCTGTCTCTATCTCAGTCTCTGTCTTTGTGTCTCATTCCTACTGTCTTTTCATCATTTTTACTCTATATTTCTTTCCATCTCTCTCTTGCTTACACTCTGTCTGTCTCTAAATATTTCTTTGTGTTGTAAAGGTATGCCAATGACACTTCCAGTGCTCTATTATCTATTCATGAACCCTGTTTTCAAAAAAGTTGGGACATTTTATAAAATTCATTAAAAACAAGAATCTGTGATTTGTTATTTCCCTTGAAGCCTTAGTATCTGCAAATTTCCAAATGATTAAACAGTGCAATTACAAGGAAAGGTGATGTAACACGATGGTAAACATGACTCTGTCGCAACTTATTTGAAGTGGGTTTCAGGCATTGAAATTTGTTTACATTTGCCAATTAATAATGCAATTAATTTGGTCATCTAAAATGTTTAGAAATCTTTTCTAAGTTAATTTTTCACTTAAATAAATTTTCATAAAAACTATAGATTCGTGTTTATTTTGCATTTTACAAAATGGAAATGGGGTTTGAATGTATGGTCACAGGGCGGCACGGTGGTGCAGCAGGTAGGTGTCGCAGTCTCACAGCTCCAGGGACCTGGAGGTTGTAGGTTCGTTTCCCTCTCCGGGTGACTGTCTGTGAGGAGTGTGGTGTGTTCTCTCTGTGTCTGTGTGGGTTTCCTCTAGGTGACTGTCTGTGAGGAGTGTGGTGTGTTCTCTCTGTGTCTGTGTGGGTTTCCTCCAGGTGACTGTCTGTGAGGAGTGTGGTGTGTTCTCTCTGTGTCTGTGTGGGTTTCCTCCGGGTGACTGTCTGTGAGGAGTGTGGTGTTCTCCCTGTGTCTGTGTGGGTTTCCTCCGGGTGACTGTCTGTGAGGAGTGTGGTGTACTCCCTGTGTCTGTGTGGGTTTCCTCCGGGTGCTCCGGTTTCCTCCCACAGTCCAAAAACACACATTGGTAGGTGAATTGGCGACTCAAAAGTTTCCGTAGGTGTAAATGTGTGAGTGAATGTGTGTGTGTGTGTTGCCCTGTGAAGGACTGGCGCCCCCTCCAGGGTGTATTCCCGCCTTGCGCCCAATGATTCCAGGTCGGCTCTCCTGAACTGGATAAAAATTACAGATAATGAATGAATGAATGTATGGTCACTTTGCTCTTCACAATGGTAGCTTTACTAATGAGGAAAAAAATGATGACTGATCTGAAATCAGCTCAGTGCAGGGTCAATAATCTAAGGTCAGCCCTCGGTTGAGCCCTTGGATAGTAGACTAAAGTTAGGCTGGAATGAGCAGTTAGGTCCTAGGACACTGACCTGAGGTCAGTCCCATGTTTGGCCTGGTTCTAGAGCAGACTGCAGGGATCCTGAAGGGAGCTGTTCTGAGATCAGTTCAGCGCAGGGAAGGATTGGGCAGGTACAGATGATGCTGTTCTGGGTGATGAATGTTGTGTGTCTGGGGAATAAGCAGAGTGTGTATGTGTGTGTGTATGGAGAAGTGGTTATGAGAGAGAGCTGAGAGTTAGCTCAGAGTAGGCCCCAGTGCTGGTGTGATGGAGTGTGTGGGGGGTGTATGTGACCCCCCTGTCCTTGTGCACTTCTCCCCAGTGTAATTAAAAGCTCTTAAAGATGAGGAATCGCTCGCCTTTAATTAATCAATGCGGCTCCACAAGGGCCTGCGCCAGGGAGCCCCATGACAGGAGCTGAGGATGTGTTTAGGAGGAGAGAACACAGATCACACACAGACTTCCATGCTGACTACACACTCACACACACATAAACACCTAATACAGTGTGTAGAAAACACTGTGTGTGGTGAACTGCTGCATAAAGGACATAATCGCATGCGCTTAATCACTCATGTATAGCCAATATAGTACATAATAGACTTATACTTGTGCTGACGTGAGCATTAGTCACATAATCGCACTCCCTTTAGCACGCAAACGCTCACGGTACATTCCAGTACATCATTTACTGTTTTTATAACCTTTCCAAAGTTACATGGTGCAGTTTCTGCAGTGCTGAGCCTGGAGTAACAGTGACGGATGATCTGTTACATGTTACGTATTACAGGTCAGTGAACCCGGGAGTTCAGTTATACCCTTTTGGAGGACAGAGATATTTATTTATCCATTATCTGTAACCGTTTATCCAATTCAGGGTCGCAGTGGGTCCAGAGCCTACCTGGAATCATTGGGCGCAAGGCGGAATACATTGGGCGCCAGTCCTTCACAGGGCAACACAGACACACACACACATTCACTCACACACTCACACCTACGGACACTTTTGAGTCGCCAATCCACCTAACAACGTGTGTTTTTGGACTGTGGGAGGAAACCGGAGCACCCGGAGGAAACCCACGCAGACACAGGGAGAACACACCAACTCCTCACAGACATTCACCCGGAGCGGGAATCAAACCCACAACCTCCAGGTCCCTGGAGCTGTGTGACTGCGACACTACCTGCTGTGCCACTGTGCCACCTAGGACAGAGATAATCTTTGTCAATTCTGATATTCAATTCAGGAATAAACACACAAATAGATTTCTATGAGGTGGACGGACTAGCTCTGTAATCCCTCACAGCGACCATTAAACTCTCGTACAAACGCGGGTAGTTTTAGGAAGAAGTAGACATTTGCGGGCGCTTGCCTCAGAATGACCTGTTTGTGTGCTGAGATTTGGGATTATCTTTTGTGTACATGCCGCTCCTGAACATTTGGATCAAATTAGCTTAATCCCTCAAGGCTAATCCATGATGGAATTAGGATTTTCCTCACTTGGATCGTTTTCATGCCGGATTCAAGCGAACGAAGCTGGGTCTCCGTTCAGTCTTAGCATCTGCAGAGTCCTGGGCTTGTGTAAGAACACGGCTCCAAAATCAGCTCTCGTTAAATACGTCATTCTTTTACGAATGTCGTGCAGAAGGAGGAAATGGAAGCCAGATCTGATAAACAATGATCCAGGACAATGAAAATACGTGAAATGGATTTATTTTTAACCCGAGGATCGCTAGGAAACTCAGCAGCGCGCATGTGTTTACCTACTCTGTCTACAGCCGGAGTAACAAAGAAAAATCACAGCAGGGTGGGCCTGCTTGGTGCACATTATATTCCTGTGAAGATGTTTATGTGGTTA